>NW_024429100.1:0-64845 GCF_009769625.2 Cygnus olor | reverse complement strand
ACCGGATCCGCCCCTGAGACCAGGCACCGGGATCGATCCCCGGGACCCACCCCCCGGGCACCACCGGGAGCCGCCCGCCCCCGGCCCGGGGAGGGAGCAGGGGGGCGCCCCGCGACCGCAGCGACCCCCCCGGGAACCGGTAAATCCCCCCCCCCCCCCACCTTGGGTTAAAACGGGGAGGGGGCGGCTGTGGGTGTCCCCCCCCCAGCCCTAACCGGGGGTGGGCGGCGTGTCCTGGCCCTGCGGCACGCGTGGGCTGCGTGTGACGTGTGCGTGGGTGTGATGTGTGTGGATGCGTGTGCATTGCGTGTAGATGCATGTATTGGATGTACACGCATGTGCGGTGCGTGTATATGTGTGCATTGCAGTTACATGTATGTGCAGAGCGTGTAGATGCATGTAGGGCATGTAGATGTATGTGCGGTGCGTGTATATGCATGTAGTGCATGTACATGTATGTGCGGTGAGTGTACACGTACGTGTGAGTGTATACGCACGTACATTGCATGTCTATGCATGTACATTGCAGTTACATGTATGAGCAGTGCAGTTATATGCATGCAGTACATGCAAATGCATGTGCTGTGTGTGTATATGCATGCACATTGCATGTATATGTATGTGTAGTGCGTGTACGTGTATGTGCTGGGCGTGTAAACGGATGTGCTGTGTGCGTACGGGCATGTAGGGTGTGTAAATGTATGTGCTGTGTGTGTACGTGTGTGTGCAGGGTGTGTATATGTATGTATATTGCATGTACATGTATGTGCAGTGAGTGTACATGCATGAAGTGTGTGTAAATGTATGTCCTGTGCGTGTGTAAGCATGTGCAGTGCATCGTGTGTGCATTGCACGCGTGTGCTGTGTGTTATACGTGCCGTGCTGTAGTCACGTATGTGCCGTGTGTGTCCATGTATGTGCCGTGTCTGTCCATGTATGTGCTGTGTGTCCATGTATGTGCTGTACACGCATGTGCTGTGCGTGTTTTATGTGCTGTGTGTGTTGTGAGTGCTGCATTCTATGTGCTGCGTGCATTGCATGTGCATTGCATGTACATTGTATGTGCATTGCGTGTGCGCTGTATGTGAATTGCATGTGCTGCCGTATGTGTAGCACGCTGTATGTGCTGAGCATTGCGTGTGCTGCGTGTGCTGGGTGTGAGACGCGGGGGGGGGGGGGGGGGTAATGGCACGCAGGGGGGGGGCACCCATGGGTGCCAGCATGTGCGGGGGGAGTGTGGGGGTCCTGCTGGGTGCCTCTGGGGGGGGGATTCGGGGGGGGGGGGGATTGGGGGGGGGGCAACTTGGGGGGGGATTTTGGGGGGGCACTTGAGGTGGGGAGAATTTGGGGGGGGGGGACCTTGGGGTACCCCAATGGGGGGGGGGGGGGGGTCCTGGCACTTGGGGTGCAATGGGGGGATTGGGGGGGAGTTTCGAGGGGGGGGGGCACAGCATGGGGGACACTTTGGAAAACCCATTGTGTGTGGGGGGGTCCATAACACATGGCGGGGGGGGCGCACTTGGGGGGGCGGTGTCCTGTGACCCCTGACCCCAGCACAGGGAGGGGGGAAGAGGAATTAAGGGAGGGGGGTGAGAAATTAAGGGAGGGGAGGAATTAAAGGGGGGGGGCACGGAATTAAGAGAGAGGGGAGGGGAATTAAGGGAGAAGGGCGGGGGTCCCGTACCCCCTGACCCCCCCCTTCTATTTCCGCCCCCCCAGGCATCATGCCCCCCCCCCGCCCGCCCCTTGCGCAGCGCCGCCCTCCTCCTCTCCATCACCCTCCTGGCCCAAAGCCGCCCCCACCCCTCCCCTCGCCTCCCCGGCCCCTTTTTCCCCCCTCCCCAAATCCCTTCCTCCTCCTCTTCCTCGCCGCCGGACGAAGTCCTGAAGGAGCTGGAGGAGCTGGGGAGGCTGCGAGCGGAGGCCAAGCGGGACCGGGAGCGAGGAGGAGGAGGAGGCCGAAGCTGGGCCAGCGCCCGGCAGCTGCGGCAGCAGCAGAGCCTGGAGCAGCGGCTGCTGGAGCGGCGCTACCAGGAGCTGGCCGAGAGCCGGCGGCAGGCCCAGGCCGCCCGCAAGGCCGCCGCCGAGGAGGAGCGCCTGGCCGACCTGGCCTCCGACCTCCTGCTGCGCTACCTCCTCCACGGGCCCGCCGCGGCTGCCCAGGATAAGAGGTCGGAGGAGGAGGAGGAGGAGGAGGAAGAGGAGGAGGAAGGGGGGGAGGTGGGAGAGGTTGGAGGAGAGGGGGGGAGAGGTGGGGAGAGGGGCGGCGTGGGGAGGGCGAGCGCCGGGGGCGAGGCGATCTCCATGAGCAAGGCGATCCCGATGGGCAAGGCGACCCCAATGGGCAAGGCGACCCCGATGGGTAAAGGGTTCTCGATGGGCAAGAAGATCCCAATGGGCGAGGAGGTCCCAATGGGCAAGATGATCCCCATGGGTAAGGAGATCCCCATGGGCAAGGAGATCCCCGTAGGCAATGGGTTCCTCATGGACAATGAGATCCCCATGGACAATGAGATCCCAATGGACAATGAGATCCCCATGGCCAACGAGGTCCCCATGGCCAACGAGGTCCTCATGAACAACGAGATCCCCATGACCAATGAGATCCCCATGGCCAACGAAGTCCCCATGGCCAATGAGATCCCCATGAACAACGAAGTCCCCATGGCCAACGAGATCCCCATGGCCAACGAGATCTTCATGGGCAAGAAGATCCCCGTGGGCAACAGGATCTTCATGGGCAAGAAGATCCCAACGGCCAACGAGGTTGCCATGGCCAACGAGGTGCCTGTGACCAACGAGATCTCCATGCGCGGTGACATCTCCGTGCGCGGCGACGTCCCCCGGCGTGGCAAGATGCCGACACGCAGCGGTGTCCCCATGCGTGGCGATGTCCCCATGCGTGGTGACATCTCCATGCGTGGCGGGATGCCGATGCGCGGTGACGTCATCTCCATGCGCGACGACATCCCCAACCGTGGCGATGACGTCAACCGCGATGACATCCGCAACCGCGATGACATCTTCAACCGCGATGACGTACGCAACCGCGATGATGTCAACCGCGATGGCATCCCCTTCCGTGCCAATGTCCCCAACCGTGCCAACGTCCCCAACCGCGATGACGTCTTCAACCGTGGTGACGTCCCCAACCGCAACGACGTCAACCGTGATGACGTCTTCAACCGCGTCCCCAACCGCGCCAACGTCCCCAACCGCGAAGACGCCCCCAGCCGCGCCGCCGTTCCCCCGCTGGCCCAGGAGCTGGCGGAGGCGGTGCGGCCGGCGGATGAAGATGAGGATGAGGATGACGAGGAGGCGGCGCCGGACGCGCCGCTGGACCCGGGCACCATCGACCAACTGATCGAGCTCTCGAGCCGCCTGCACCTGCCGGCCGACGACGTGGTCGACATCATCCGCGACGTGGAGCAGAAGCGCAAGGAGGAGGCGGCGGCGGCCATGGCGGTGGCGGGGGGGGCCCTGGGATTGGCCCCCCCCGACGATGACGTCACCGATGACGACGACGATGACGTCATCCCCGCCCAAAGCCGGCACCGCGGCGGTGGGGGTGGCGGCGGCGGAGGCGCGCCGACGTTGTTTCGGCCCCCGCGGTTGAGGAGTTATCGGCGGGGGGGGGGCTCAAGGGGGTAGGTGCCCCCCCCATAATGGTTGCCCCCCCCCCCCCAATAAGGGGACCCCCAAATGTGTGACCCCCACCCCAAAATACCCCCAAGGTGCTCCACGAGCCCCCCCTCCCAGTTCCCCCAGTCCCAGAGCCCTCTTCCCAGTCCAAGACTCCCCCCATTTCCCAGTTCCTCCAGTCCCTGACACCCCCCATTTCCCTCTCCCAGTTCTCCCAGTTTCCCCAATTCCCGACTCCCCGCTCCAGCTCCCAGTCTCCCCAGTTCCCCCTCCCAGTTCTCCCAGTACCCCCCCCATGTAAATAGCCCCCACCACAACTTTTGCTAACGAATAAAAGCGACTATTTTAGTACGAGTTACCCTCATTATTGGGGCCCCCCCCCCCACTAATTACCCCAGGCTAATTACCCCCCCTGGCTAATTAACACCCCCCCCAGGTGCTAACTGCCCCCCCAATTAATTACCCCCTGGTGCTAATTAATCCCCCCTCTGTGCTAATTGTCCCCTTCCCAACCTCCTGTCTTCCCCTCGTGCTAATTACTCCCCCCTTGTGCTAACTGACCCCCTTGTGCTAATTGACCCCCTTGTTCTAATTGCCCCCCCCGTTAATTACCCTCATCCCATGCTAATTACCCCCCTCCCATGCTATTTACCCCCACTCCGATCCCAATTGCCCCCCCCGGTGCTAATTACCCCCTCTCCCATGTTAATTACCCCCCCCCATCATGCCAATTACCCCCCACCATGCTAATTGCCCCCCCCCAGTGCTATTTACCCCCCCCTCCCATGCTAATTAACCCCCCCTAATTATCCCACGCATCAGCTGAGTCTCCGCACGTTTTTATTCTGGGGGGGCTTCCCCCCAATGCCCCCCCCCCATTTCGGGGGGGCCCCGTGAGAGGGGAGGGGGCTGGGGGGGGCTCCCCGCCCCCTGCGCGTGGGGGAGGGGCTGTATTTACAGCGGGGGGGGGCGCCCACCTCCCCAGCCCGGCTCCGTTTGGGGGTCCTGGGGGGGGGCCCCCCTGGGGGGTGGGGGGGGCTACGCCAGCCCCATCTCCTCCAGGACGCTGCGGGGGGACTCGTCCTCCTGGGGGGGCACAAAAGGGGGGGGCAGAAAAGAGGGGGGGGGGGTCAGGAACCTGAGGGGGGGCACTAAATGTGGGGAGGGGGGGGTCACAAACCCGGGGAGGGGGTCACCAACCAAGGGGGGGGGGAGGTCAGAAAATTGGGGGTGGGGGGTCAGAAACCCGGGGGGGGTCAGAAACCAAAAGGGAGGGGGGTTAGAAACCAAAAGGGGGGGGTCACTAAATTTGGGGAGGGGGTCACAAATTTTTTTTGTGGGGGGGGGGGTCACAAAGCCGGGGGAAGGGGGCATAAAACACGGGGGGGGGAGGGTCACAAACCAAGGGGGGAGGAGTTAAAGACCTAAAGGGGGGGGCATTAAATTTGGGGAGGGGGTCACAGAAGTGGGGGTGGGGGCAGAAATCGGGGTGGGGGGGAGCACAAACCAAGGGGAGGGGGGTGGGCACAAAACTTGGGGAGGGCCCCGTGCCCCTTTTGGGGTCCCTCTGGGGTCCCAGCACCCCCCGGAGATCCCATAACCCTTTTGGGGTCCCCACAGCTCCCATCACCCTATAGGGATCCCGTACCCATTTTTGGGGTCCCATCACCCTATAGGGATCCCATAACCCTTTTGGGGTTCCCTATGGGTCCCATCACCCCATGGGGGTCCCATGCCCCTTTTGGGGGTCCCTCTGGGGTCCCATCACCCCATGGGGGTCCCATAACCCTTTTGGGGTCCCCACAACTCCCAGCACCCTATAGGGATCCTATAACCCTTTTGGGGTTCCCTATGGCTCCCTATGGGTCCCATCCCCCTACGGGGGTCCCGTGCCCCTTTTGGGGTCCGTACAGCTCCCACCACCCTATAAGGATCCCGTACCCATTTTTGGGGTCCCCTCACCCCATAGGGATCCCATAACCCTTTTGGGGTCCCTACGGATCTCATCACCCTATAGGGATCCCATAACTGTTTTGGGGTTCTCTATGGCTCCCTACGGGTCCCATCAGCCCCGTGCCGGCTTGGGGGTGTCCCCACGTCCCTTTTGGGGTCCCCGGGGGGGGGTTTTGGGGTCGGGGGGGCACCTCCTGCAGCAGGTCGGCCTGCTCGATGGCCTTGAGGACGCTCTTCTTGGAGGTGTGATTGGGGTCTCTACGAGGTCCCATCACCCCATAGGGACATAACGGGGTTCCCCACAGCCCCCAGCACCCCATGGGCGTCCCGTGCCCCTTTTGGGGTCCCTCTGGGGTCCCAGCACCCCATAGGGATCCCATACCCATTTTTGGGGTCCCTATGGATCCCATCAGCCTATAGGGACCCCATACCCATTTTTGGGGTCTCTACATCTCCCAGCACCCTACAGGGATCCTATGACTATTTTGGGGTTCCCTATGGCTCCCTATGGGTCCCATCCCCCTACGGGGGTCCCCTGCCCCTTTTGGGGTCCGTACAGCTCCCACCACCCTATAAGGATCCCGTACCCATTTTTGGGGTCCCATCACCCCATAGGGATCCCATAACTGTTTTGGGGTTCTCTATGGCTCCCTACGGGTCCCATCAGCCCCGTGCCGGCTTGGGGGTGTCCCCGTGTCCTTTTTGGGGTCCCTGGGGGGGTTTTGGGGTCGGGGGGGCACCTCCTGCAGCAGGTCGGCCTGCTCGATGGCCTTGAGGACGCTCTTTTTGGAGGTGTCCTGCACCTCGCCGCCCATGACGAACTCGTCCAGGATGAAGTACGCCTTCTCGAAGTTGAAGATGATGTCCAGCTCGCACACCTGGGGGGGGGGGCACGGCCGTCACCGGGGGGGGGGGCACGGCCATCACCGGGGGGGGCCCCCACCCCGCTACGGGGGCTGGGAGTCCAAAAAATGGGGTCGGGGGCCACAGAAATGGGGTTTGGGGGCCCAGAAATGGGGTTGGGGGGCCCAAAAATGGGGTTGGGGGGCCCAAAAATGGGGTTGGGGGGCCCAGAAATGGGGTTGGGGGGCCCAGAAATGGGGCTGGGGGGACTCCTGAGGCCCCTAAAATGGGGCTGGGGGCAGGTCTAGGGAGGGCTGAGACCCCAAAATGCGGCTGGGGGGGGCTGGGAACCAAAAAAAGGGGGTTGGGGGCCCAGAAATGGGGTTGGGGGGCCCAGAAATGGGGTTGGGGGACACAAAAATGGGGTTGGGGGGCACAGAAATGGGGCTGGGGGGCACAGAGATGGGGTTTGGGGGGCCCAAAAATGGGGTTGGGGGGCCCAAAAATGGGGTTGGGGGGCCCAGAAATGGAGCTGGGGGGCCCAGAAATGGGGTTGGGGGACACAGAAATGGGGTTGGGGGGCACAGAGATAGGGTTTGGGGGCCCCCAAAATGGGGTCGGGGGGCACAAAAATGGGGTTCTGGGGCACAGAAATGGGGTTGGGGGGACTCCGGAGTCCCCTAAATTGGGGCTGGGGGGGGTCTGAGACCCAGAAATGGGGCTGGGGGGGGGGTCTGAGACCCCAAACCAGGTCTGTGAGGTTCCTGAGCCCCCCAAATGGGTCTGTAGGGTCCCTGACCCGCCCTGAATTGGGTCTGGGGGATTCCTGGAGCCCCCTAAAATGGATTTGTGGGATTCCCTTCACCCCAAATGGGACTTTGGGGTTCCTGAGCCCCCCAAATGAGTCTGGGGGGGTTCTCAGCCCCCCCAAATGGATCTGCAGGGTCCCCGAGCTGCCCCAAACCGGGTCCATGGGGTCCCTGAACCCCCCCAAAATGGGTCTGTGGGGTCCCTGAGCTGCCAAATGGATTTGTGGGGTTCCCTTCACCCCAAATGGGACTTTGGGGTTCCTGAGTCCCCCAAATGGATCTGGGGGGGGGGTTCTCAGGCCCCCAAATGGCTCTGTAGGGTCCCTGAGCCCCCCCAAACCGGGTCTATAGGGTCCCTGAACCCCCCCAAAATGGGTCTGTGGGGTCCTTGAGCCCCCCTGATTTGGGTCTGGGGGTTCCTGAGACCCCAAACCAGGTCTGTGGGGTTCCTGAGCCCCCCAAACGGATCTGGGGGGGTTCCCTTGACCCCAAATGGGACTTTGGGGTTTCTGAGCCCCCCCAAATGAGTCTCTGGGGGGGGTTCCCTTGACCCCAAATGGGACTTTGGGGTTCCTGAGTCCCCCAAATGGATCTGGGGGGGGGTTCTCAGGCCCCCAAATGGCTCTGTAGGATCCCTGAGCCCCCCCAAACCGGGTCTATAGGGTCCCTGAACCCCCCCAAAATGGGTCTGTGGGGTCCTTGAGCCCCCCTGATTTGGGTCTGGGGGTTCCTGAGACCCCAAACCAGGTCTGTGGGGTTCCTGAGCCCCCCAAACGGATCTGGGGGGGGTTCCCTTGACCCCAAATGGGACTTTGGGGTTTCTGAGCCCCCCCAAATGAGTCTCTGGGGGGGGTTCCCTTGACCCCAAATGGGACTTTGGGGTTCCTGAGCCCCTCGAATGGATCTGTGAGGTTCTTGAGACCCCAAACCAGGTCTGTGGGGTTCCTGAGCCCCCCAAACGGAACTGGGGGGGGGGGTTCTCAGCCCCCGAAACGGCTCTGTAGGGTCCCCCGAGCCCCCCCAGACGGGCGCGCGGGGCGACTCACGCTGCCGAAGTACTTGTCGAGCAGCTCGACGTAGCGGTGGATGAGCTCCAGCGTGATCAGCTCGTTGTCCTGGCCCTCGATGGCGCAGCAGAAGTAGAGGCTGGCGTACCTGGGGGGGGGGCACGGGGGGCTGGGGGCGCGCATCCGGGGGGGTTGGGGGGCGCGGGGGGATGTGGGGGAATGGGGGGGATATAGGGGAAATGGGGGGGTGTGGGGGAATGGGGGGTATGGGGGAAATGGGGGGGGTGTGGGGGAATGGGGGGGTGTGGGGGGAATGGGGGGGGTGTGGGGGGAATGGGGGGGGGTATGGGGGGAATGGGGGGGGTGGGGGGAATGGGAGGGTATGGGGGGAATGGGGGGGGTGGGGGGAATGGGAGGGTATGGGGGGAATGGGGGGGGTGTGGGGGGAATGGGGGGGTGGGGGGAATGGGGGTGATATAGGGGGAATTGGGGAGTGTGGGGGGAATGGAGGGGGGTGGGGGAAATGGGGGGGATGTGGGGGAATGGGGGGGATATAGGGGAAATTGGGGGGTGTGGGGGAATGGGGGGATGTGGGGGGAATGGGGGGGGTGTGGGGGAATGGGGGAGATGGGGGGGATGTGGGGGGAAGGGGGGATGTGGGGGGAATGGGGGGATATGGGGGGATGGGGGGGATATAGGGGAAATTGGGGGGTGTGGGGGAATGGGGGGATGTGGGGGGAATGGGGGGGGTGTGGGGGAATGGGGGGGTATGGGGGGAATGGGGGGGGTGGGGGGAATGGGGGGGATATAGGGGAAATTGGGGGGTGTGGGGGAATGGGGGGTATGGGGGAAATGGGGGGGGTGTGGGGGAATGGGGGGGTATGGGGGGAATGGGGGGGGTGTGGGGGAATGGGGGGGTATGGGGGGAATGGGGGGGGTGGGGGGAATGGGGGGGATATAGGGGAAATTGGGGGGTGTGGGGGAATGGGGGGTATGGGGGAAATGGGGGGGGTGTGGGGGAATGGGGGGGTATGGGGGGAATGGGGGGGGTGGGGGGAATGGGGGGGATATAGGGGAAATTGGGGGGTGTGGGGGAATGGGGGGTATGGGGGGAATGTGGGGGGAAGGGGTGATATAGGGGAAATTGGGGGGGGGAATGGGGGGATATAGGGGAAATGGGGGGATAAGGGGGAAATGGGGGGATATAGGGGAATGGGGGGATATAGGGGAAAGGGGGATGGGGGGATATAGGGGGATATGGGGGAATGGGGGCGTATGGGGGAAATTGGGGGGGGGGGAATGGGGGGATGTGGGGGAAAGGGGGGAGATGGGGAGATATGGGGGAAATGGGGGGATAAGGGGGAAATGGGGGGGTATGGGGGGAAATGGGAGAATGGTGGGGATATAGGGGAAATGGGGGGGGGGGGGAAAATGGGGCTGGGGGCAATGGGGTCAGGGGCTGTAGGGCACCACCACCGGGGCCGGATGCAATGGGGCCAAGCCAATGGGGTCGGAGGCTACGGGGTCAAGCCAATGAGATCAGAGGCTATGGGGTCAAGGCAACGGGGCCAAGCCAATGGGGTTGGAGGCTACGGGGTCAAGCCAATGAGGTCAGAGGTGATGGAGCCAAGCCAATGGGGCTGGATGCAATGGGGCCAAGCCAATGGGGTCGGAGGCCATGGGGCCAAGCCAATGAGATCAGAGGCTATGGGGTCAAGCCAATGGGGCCAAGGCAATGGGGCTGGAGGCTATGGGACCAAGCCAATGGGGTCAGAGGTGATGGAGCCAAGCCAATGGGGCTGGACGCAATAGGGCCAAGCCAATGGGGCTGGAGTCTATGGGGTTGGAGGCAATGGGGCCAAGCCAATGGGGCCGGAGGCTATGGGGTCAAGCCAATGAGACCAGAGGCTATGGGGCCAAATGCAATGGGGCCAAGCCAATGGGCCCAAGCCAATGGGGTTGGAGGCTATGGGGCCAAGCCAATGGGGCTGGACACAATAGGGCCAAGCCAATGGGGCTGGAGTCTATGGGGTTGGAGGCAATGGGGCCAAGCCAATGGGGCCGGAGGCTATGGGGTCAAGCCAATGAGACCAGAGGCTATGGGGCCAAATGCAATGGGGCCAAGCCAATGGGCCCAAGCCAATGGGGTTGGAGGCTATGGGGCCAAGCCAATGGGGCCGGCCACAACGGGGCCAAACGGACGCTCTGGGGTACAACCAACAAGGCCGGCCGCAACGGGGCCAAACCCCGGGGTCCAAACCCCGGGGCGCCGCCACCCTCGCCCCCCCCCCCCCCCCCCCCCGTCGCCTCCCCCGCGCGCCCCCCACCTCTTGTAGACCACCTTGAGGTCGCGCCACTCGAGGAAGCTGCACATCTTGGGCTTGCGCGCCAGCACCAGCTGCATCAGCTCGCGCACCAGCTTCCGCTTGTCGCGCTCGGCCGTGGCCAGGAACCACTTCTGCAGGCGCAGCTTGCCCTGCCGGCTGAACAGCAGCATGAAGCGCATCTGCGGGCGGCAGGCGGGTTAGGGGGGGGGGGGCGGATGGGGTCCGGGCGGGGGGATTTGGGGTGTGGGGCGGGGGGATTTGGGGGGGTTTATGGGGTGGGGGGTGGGGGTACGGGGGAGATAATGGGGCTGGGATGGGGAGATATGGGGGGATATGGGGAGATATGGGGGGATATGGGGCTGGGATGGGGGGATATGGGGGGATTTGGGGGGGTTATGGGGCGGGCGGTGAGGGTACGGGGGAGATATGGGGCTGGGATGGGGAGATATGGGGGGATTTGGGGGGGATATGGGGGGATTTGGGGCTGGGATGGGGAGATATGGGGGGATTTGGGGTGTGGGGTGGGGATTTGGGGGGCTTATGGGGTGGGGGGTGGGGGTACGGGGGAGATATGGGGCTGGGATGGGGAGATATGGGGGGATTTGGGGGGGATATGGGGGGATTTGGGGCTGGGATGGGGGGATATGGGGAGATATGGGGGGATATGGGGCTGGGATGGGGGGATATGGGGGGATTTGGGGGGGTTATGGGGCGGGGGGTGAGGGTACGGGGGAGATATGGGGCTGGGATGGGGAGATATGGGGGGATTTGGGGTGTGGGGTGGGGATTTGGGGGGGTTATGGGGTGGGGGGTGGGGGTACGGGGGAGATATGGGGCTGGGATGGGGAGATATGGGGGATTTGGGGGTGTGGGGTGGGGATTTGGGGGGGTTATGGGGGTGGGGGGTGGGGGTACGGGGGAGATATGGGGCTGGGATGGGGAGATATGGGGGGATTTGGGGCTGGGATGGGGGGATATGGGGGGATTTGGGGGAATTTGGGGGGCTTTGGGGTGTGGGGTGGGGGTAGATACGGGGCTGGGACGGGGGGCTATGGGGGGCTATGGGGCGGGGAGGGGCTACGGGGTGGGATATGGGGGGGCTGTGCGGTGGGGGCGGGGCCGTGGGGCCGGGGAGCGAGAGGCTGTGCCCCCCCATCCACGTGACCCCCCCACGTGACCCCCCCTTCCCACGTGACCTCCCCCCCCCGCCCACGTGATCCCCCTCCCGCCCGATGCTGCCCCCCCCCCTCTTCCCGCCGCCTCAGCCCCGGCCCCGGGGCCGCTCACCATGGCGCCGCTTCCGGTCCCCCCCACTCGGTTCCGCTTCCGGTCCCTCCCCCCGCTTCCGCTTCCGGTGGGCTCGGCAGCCGCTGCCGCCGCCGCCGCCGCCGCTCTCCGCCGCCGCCGCGCCGGGCCCGGCCTCACCACGCATGCGCCGCTTCCGGGAGGGGCGGGGCCCGCTGCCATGGCAACGGGGCGGGGCCGGGGGGGCGGAGCCGTTGCCCCGGCAACGGGCCCACAGCGGGGCGGGACTGAGGCTCCGTAGCAACGGTTGCCAAGGGGCGGGGCTTGTTGCCACGGCAGCGCCCGCGCTGTCGCCATGGCAACCGGACAGAGGCCGGGGCGGGCCTGGGCCCACATCCATGGGGCCTGGACCCACATCTATGGGGCCCAGACCCCCCCCGACCCACATTTATGGGGCCTGGACCCACATCCATGACGCACAAACCCCTCCCAGACCCAAATCTATGGGGCCAAACTCCCCCAGGCCCAAATCTAGGGGTCTGAGGCCCCTCAGACCCAAATCTGTGGGGCACAAACCCCTCTCAGACCCAAATCTATGGGGCCAAAACCCCCAGACCCAAATCTATGGTGGCAAGACCCCCCAGACCCACGTCCATGGGGCCTAGACCCACATCCATGGGGCACAAACCCCTCCCAGACCCACATCTATGGGGATGAGACCCCCAAGACCCAAATGTATGCGGCCAAGACCCCCCAGACCCCCATCCATGGGGCACAAGCCCCTCCCAGACCCACATCTATGGGACTGAGAGCCCCCAAACCGAAATCTATGGGGTCGAGACCGCCCAGACCCACATCTATGGGGCCTAGACCCCCCCCAGACCCAAATTTATGGGGCCCAGACCCCCCAGACCCATGTCCGTGGGGCCTAGACCCACATCCATGGGGCACAAACCCCTCCCAGACCCACATCTATGGAGTCTAGACCCACATCTATGGGGCCGAGACCCCCTGAAGTCCAACTTTCCGCAAATTGGGGTGGTTGGAGCCTGGCTTCCTTCCTGCGAGGTCCTGGCCTCCGTCATCCTGCGGTTGCTGCAGCCGAGGTCTCCAACTCGTCCTTCCTCTCCCCGTTGGCTCCTCCGCCACCTGTGTGGTGGAGAAACATCTTGAGATGGTGATCGTGGTCATCGATGCCCTGCAGGAACCTCCTGGATGGTTTGTGCCTCGCTGTTTGGTCTTCCCAGCAGGTATCGGGGTGGTTGAAGTTCTCCAGGAGAACCAGGGAGACCGAGAGGCTGCTTGGAGCTGTGTGAAGAAGACTTCATCTCCTCCTCTTCCTCATCTGGTGGCCGTGGTATCGACAGTGGATGTCTGCCCTTTAATCCATACCCATGAGCTCTCAGTCTCTGGGAGGAACCAGAAACAATTTGGGAAGACCTGGCTGGGAGCGGAGAAGATTTGAGAGGACGCAACCGTGGCTGGAAGGGACCTGAGAAGACCCAAGAATCGATCCAGGAAGACCTGGCCGTAGTTGAAAATGGTCTGAGAAGACCCAAGGGTGGTTGGAAATGATCTTGGAAGACCCAACGGTAGTTGGAATCAATCTTGGAGGATCCAACAATCATTTGAAACAAACTTGGAGGACCCAATGGTGGTTGAAAGTGATCTTGGAAAACCTGGCCATGGTTGAAAATGGTCTGAGAAGACCCAGCGGTGGTTGGAAATGATCTTGGGGGACCAAACGGTGGATGGAATCGATCTTGGAGGACATAACAATGGTTGGAATCAATCTAGGAGGACCTGAAGATGGTTGGAATTGATCTTAGGGGATCCAAAGATGGTTGGAAATGATCTTGAAGAACCCAATGGTGGTTGAAAGTGGTCTTGGAAGACCTGGCCATGGTTGAAAATTGTGTGAGAAGACCCAACGATGGTTGGAATCAATCTGGGAGGACCCAAAGATGGTTGGAACTGATCTTAGGGGACCCAACGATGGTTGGAATCGATTGTGAAGGACCCAACGATCATTGGAAACGAACTTGGAGGACCCAGCGTTGGTTGGAATTGACCTGGGAAGACCTGGCCATGTTTGAAAATGGCCGTGGTTGAAAATGGTCTGAAAAGACCCAACAATGTTTGGAATTGATCTTGGGGGACCCAATCATGATTGGAAGTGATCTTGGAGGCCCCAACGATGGTAGGAATCAATCTTAGAAGACCCAACGATGGTTGGAATCAAAATTAGAGGACCCAACAATGGTTGGAATGATCTTGGAGGACCCAGCAATGACTGGAATTGATCTTGGGGGACACAACAATGGTTGGAAATGATCTTGGGGGACACAAAGATGGTTGGAATCGATCTTGGAGAACCCAACAATGGTTGGACACAACCTGGGAAGACCTCACAATAGCTGGAATCAACCTACAGTCCCCCAACCCCAACCCCACTTCCCAATTTGGGTCAGATTCACCCCAAAAAGGTACAAACACCCCCTCCCTGGGACACCGCGATACCCCTAGAGCAGCGATAACGGGGAGGGGAACATCGCGGCTGTCCCTGATAACGGGGAGGGGACCGTCATGTTTGTCCCCACGGTCACGGTGCCCACGATTGGTCCGGGCACGGCCCGTCCCCCAACCACCACCCACCCCGGGGATGAGCAGCTCCTCCCCGCAGAGGGGCAAAGTTCCCCACTGCCACTCCTGCCCCAGGCATGGCTCCGCACCGGGATGCTGCTGGCAGCGCCGCAGGGCTGGGGGGCACCAAGATGGGGTCTTGCACCCGGGCCTTCCTCCTCCTCTTCCTCCTCCTCCTCTACGGGGATGCAACAGGTGAGTGGAGCCCGGCCGGGGGGCACCAAAACGCAGCCATAGGGGCGGGAGGAGGCGGCCTCCCCTGGGGCATCTCGTTGGGGTGTGTTGGGGAGGCTCAGGGGGGAATCGGCCTCCACGGCCCGAGGTGGCACCATCCTCCTGGGGACAGGGACAGGACATTGGGGAGGGGGATGGGGACACTGGGGTGGGTGACAGGGACATTGGGGACAGGGACAGGGACATTGGGGAGGGGGATGGGGACAAGGACAGGGATGGGGATATTCCACAGCGCCCCACCCCGCGGTGATGGCACTGATGAGGCCCAGTGGAGGCCAAAATTGGGGCAAGGCCACAAATCGGGGCAGTGTAGACGATGAACTGGGGCGGTGGAGGCCAGAATTGTGGCAGTGGAGGCAAAAATTGGGGCACAGGAGGCCAGAATTGGGGCAGTTGAGGCCACAAATGGGGCACTGGAGGCCAGAATTGGGACAGCAGAGGCCACGTCCTCCCATGCGGCCTCCGCCCCACCCGTCCCACGGACGTGTGAACGGGAACAGGACAAGGGTCAGATGAAAGCGAAAGTGGGGGAGAGGCCAGGATGGGAACAGACACAGGCGAGGCCGGAGGGTACAAAGGGGAAAGGTGCGGGACGGGGCAGCCTCCACACGGCGCTCAGTGACGTGGCCTCTACATCAAAAGGAAGCAGCACCACCACAGAAGGGACCTACATAATTTCGGCAGTGACCTCCATTATCTCCCCAGACACCTGCACGGCCTCCACAGAGACCTCCAGCATCTCCCCAGTGACCTCCAGCACCTTCCCAGACACCTCCAGCACCTCCACAGACACCTCCAGCACCTCCCCAGTGACCTCCAGTACTGTCCCAGTGACCTCCAGCACCTCCCCAGTGACCTCCACCATCTCCCCAGACACCTCCAGCACCACCGCAGACACCTCCAGCATCTCCCCAGTGACCTCCAGCATCTCTCCAACGACCTCCAGCATCTACACAGTGACCTCCAGGATCTCCCCAGTGAGCTCCAGCACCTCCCCAGCCACCTCCAGCACCTATCAGGAGACCTACAGCATCTCCCAAGTGACCTCCAACACCTCCCCAGCCACCTCCAGCGCCTCCCCAGACACCTCCAGCATCTCCCCAGTGACCTCCACCATCTCCCCAGTGACCTCCAGCACCTCCCCAGACAGCTCTAGCACCTCCACAGACACCTTCAGCACCACCGCAGACACCTCCAGCACCTCCCCAGTGACCTCCACCATCTCTCCAGCGACCTCCAGCATCTACACAGTGACCTCCCGGATCTCCCCAGTGAGATCCAGAACCTCCCCAGCCACGTCCAGCACCTACCCGGAGACCTCCAGCATCTCCCAAGTGACCTCCAACACCTCCCCAGTCACCTCCAGCACCTCCCCAGTGACCTCCAGCATCTCCCCAGTGACCTCCAGCATCTCCCCAGTGACCTCCAGCATCTCTCCAGCGACCTCCAGCATCTACACAGTGACCTCCAGCACCTCCCCAGACACCTCCAGCACCTCCCCAGACACCTCCAGCATATCCCCAGACACCTCCAGCATCTCCCCAGTGACCTCCAGCATCTCCCCAGTGACCTCAAGCATCTCTCCAGCGACCTCCAGCATCTACACAGTGACCTCCAGCACCTCCACAGACACCTCCAGCACCTCCCCAGAGACCCCCAGCACCTCCACAGTGACCTCCAGCACCTCCACAGTGACCTCCAGCACATCCCCAGTGAGCTCCAGCACCTCCCCAGTGACCTCCAGCACCTCCCCAGACACCTCCAGCACCTCCCCAGACACCTCCAGCACCTCCCCAGAGACCCCCAGCACCTCCCCAGTGATCTCCAGCACCTTCCCAGTGACCTCCAGCACCTCCCCAGACACCTCCAGCACCTCCCCAGTGACCTCCACCACCTCCCCAGACACCCCCAGCACCTCCTCAGCGACCTCCAGCACCTCCCCAGACACCCCCAGCACCTCCCCAGCGACCTCCAGCATCTACCCGGACACCTCCACCATCTCCCCAGTGACCTCCAGCACCACCCCAGACACCTCCAGCACCCCCCTAGCCACCTCCAGCATCTCCCCAGAGACCCCCAGCACCTCCCCAGAGACCCCCAGCACCTCCCCAGCGACCTCCAGCACCCCCCCAGCCACTTCCAGCATCTCCCCAGACAGCTCCAGCACCTCCCCAGACACGTCCAGCACCTCCCCAGTGACCTCCAGCACCACCCCAGACACCTCCAGCATCTCCCCAGTGGCCTCCAGGACCTCTCCAGTGAACTCCAGCACTTCCCCAGACACTTCCAGCATCTCCCCAGTGAGCTCCAGCATCTCCCCAGACACTTCCAGCACCTCCCCAGACACCTCCAGCACCTCCCCAGACACCTCCAGCATCTCCCCAGTGACCTCCAGCATCTCCCCAGACACTTCCAGCACCTCCCCAGACACCTCCAGCACCTCCACAGACACCTCCAGCACCACCCCAGAGACCTCCAGCACCATCCCAGTGACCTCCAACACCTCCTCAGCGACCTCTAGCACCATCCCAGTGACCTCCAGCACCTCCCCAGAGACCTCCAGTACTGTCCCAGTGGTCTCCAGCACCTCCCCAGTGACCTCCGACACCTCCCCAGTGATCTCCAGCACCATCTCAGTGACCTCCGGTACCTCCCCAGTGATCTCTAGCACCATCCCAGTGATCTCCAGCACCGTCCCAGTGACCTCCAGCACTGTCCCAGTGACTTCCAGCACCTCCCCAGTGAGCTCCAGCACCTCCCCAGCGACCTCCAGCACCATCTCAGTGACCTCCGGCACCTCCCCAGACACCTCCAGCACCATCCCAGTGACCTCCAGCACCTCCCCAGTGAGCTCCAGCACCATCTCAGTGACCTCCGGCACCTCCCCAGACACCTCCAGCACCATCTCAGTGACCTCCGGCACCTCCCCAGTGATCTCCAGCACCGTCCCAGTGACTTCCAGCACTGTCCCAGTGACTTCCAGCACCTCCCCAGTGAGCTCCAGCACCTCCCCAGTGACTTCCAGCACCTCCCCAGTGAACTCCAGCACCTCCCCAGTGACCTCCAGCATCTCCCCAGACACCCCCAGCACCTCCCCAGCGACCTCCAGCACCTCCCCAGACACCTCCAGCACCTCCCCAGTGATCTCCAGCACCTCCCCAGTGACATCAAGCAGCAACCCAGTGACCTCCGGCACCTCCCCAGACACCTCCAGCACCTCCCCAGTGATCTCCAGCACCTTCCCAGTGACCTCCAGCACCTCCCCAGACACCTCCAGCACCTCCCCAGTGAGCTCCAGCACCTCCCCAGTGACGTCAAGCAGCAACCCAGTGACCTCCGGCACCTCCCCAGTGATCTCCAGCACCGTCCCAGTGACCACCAGCACCGTCCCAGTGACCTCCAGCACATCCCCAGTGAGCTCCAGCACCGTCCCAGTGACTTCTAGCACTGTCCCAGTGACTTCCAGCACCTCCCCAGTGACCTCCAACACCTCCCCAGTGAGCTCCAGCACCTCCCCAGTGACGTCAAGCAGCAACCCAGTGACCTCCGGCACCTCCCCAGTGATCTCCAGCACCGTCCCAGTGACCACCAGCACCGTCCCAGTGACCTCCAGCACATCCCCAGTGAGCTCCAGCACCGTCCCAGTGACTTCTAGCACTGTCCCAGTGACTTCCAGCACCTCCCCAGTGACCTCCAACACCTCCCCAGTGATCTCCAGCACCGTCCCAGTGACTTCCAGCACTGTCCCAGTGACCTCCGACACCTCCCCAGTGAGCTCCAGCATCTCCCCAGGGAGCTCCAGCACCTTCCCAGTGACCTCCAGCACCTTCCCAGTGACCTCCAGCACCTCCCCAGTGACCTCAAGCAGCATCCCAGTGACCTCCAACACCTCCCCAGTGATCTCCAGCACCATCCCAGTGACTTCCAGCACTGTCCCAGTGACTTCCAGCACCTCCCCAGTGAGCTCCAGCACCTCCCCAGGGAGCTCCAGCACCATCTCAGTGACCTCCGGCACCTCCCCAGGGAGCTCCAGCACCATCCCAGTGACCACCAGCACCATCCCAGTGACCACCAGCACCGTCCCAGTGACCTCCAGCACCTCCCCAGTGATCTCCAGCACCGTCCCAGTGACTTCCAGCACCTCCCCAGTGAGCTCCAGCACCTCCCCAGTGACCTCCAGCACCTCCCCAGTGACCTCCAGCATCTCCCCAGACACCCCCAGCACCTCCCCAGCGACCTCCAACACCTCCCCAGACACCTCCAGCACCTTCCCAGTGATCTCCAGCACCGTCCCAGTGAGCTCCAGCACCTTCCCAGTGACCTCCAGCACCTCCCCAGTGAGCTCCAGCACCTCCCCAGTGACGTCAAGCAGCAACCCAGTGACCGCCGGCACCTCCCCAGTGATCTCCAGCACCGTCCCAGTGACCACCAGCACCGTCCCAGTGACCTCCAGCACCTCCCCAGTGATCTCCAGCACCGTCCCAGTGACTTCCAGCACTGTCCCAGTGACTTCCAGCACCTCCCCAGTGAGCTCCAGCATCTCCCCAGGGAGCTCCAGCACCTCCCCAGTGACGTCAAGCAGCATCCCAGTGACCTCCGATACCTCCCCAGTGATCTCCAGCACCGTCCCAGTGATCACCAGCACTGTCCCAGTGACCTCCAACACCTCCCCAGTGATCTCCAGCACCATCCCAGTGACTTCCAGCACCGTCCCAGTGACTTCCAGCACCTCCCCAGTGAGCTCCAGCACCTCCCCAGTGATCTCCAGCACCGTTCCAGCGACTTCCAGCACTGTCCCAGTGACTTCCAGCACCTCCCCAGTGAGCTCCAGCACCTCCCCAGTGATCTCCAGCACCGTCCCAGTGACTTCCAGCACCGTCCCAGTGACCTCCAGCACCTCCCCAGTGAGCTCCAGCACCTCCCCAGGGAGCTCCAGCACCATCTCAGTGACCTCCGGCACCTCCCCAGTGATCTCCAGCACCGTCCCAGTGACTTCCAGCACTGTCCCAGTGACTTCCAGCACCTCCCCAGTGAGCTCCAGCACCTCCCCAGTGACTTCCAGCACCTCCCCAGTGAGCTCCAGCACCTCCCCAGTGACCTCCAGCATCTCCCCAGACACCCCCAGCACCTCCCCAGCGACCTCCAGCACCTCCCCAGACACCTCCAGCACCTCCCCAGTGATCTCCAGCACCTTCCCAGTGACCTCCAGCACCTCCCCAGACACCTCCAGCACCTCCCCAGTGAGCTCCAGCACCTCCCCAGTGATCTCCAGCACCGTCCCAGTGACCACCAGCACCTCCCCAGTGATCTCCAGCACCGTCCCAGTGACCACCAGCACCGTCCCAGTGACCTCCAGCACATCCCCAGTGAGCTCCAGCACCGTCCCAGTGACTTCTAGCACTGTCCCAGTGACTTCCAGCACCTCCCCAGTGACCTCCAACACCTCCCCAGTGATCTCCAGCACCGTCCCAGTGACTTCCAGCACTGTCCCAGTGACGTCCAACACCTCCCCAGTGAGCTCTAGCACCTCCCCAGTGACTTCCAGCACCTCCCCAGTGAGCTCCAGCACCTTCCCAGTGACCTCCAGCACATCCCCAGTGACCTCAAGCAGCATCCCAGTGACCTCCAACACCTCCCCAGTGATCTCCAGCACCATCCCAGTGACTTCCAGCACTGTCCCAGTGACTTCCAGCACCTCCCCAGTGAGCTCCAGCACCTCCCCAGGGAGCTCCAGCACCTCCCCAGTGATCTCCAGCACCGTCCCAGTGACTTCCAGCACCGTCCCAGTGACCTCCAGCACCTCCCCAGTGAGCTCCAGCACCTCCCCAGGGAGCTCCAGCACCATCTCAGTGACCTCCGGCACCTCCCCAGTGAGCTCCAGCACCATCCCAGTGACCACCAGCACCGTCCCAGTGACCTCCAGCACCTCCCCAGTGATCTCCAGCACCGTCCCAGTGACTTCCAGCACCTCCCCAGTGAGCTCCAGCACCTCCCCAGTGCCCTCCAGCACCTCCCCAGACACCTCCAGCACCTTCCCAGTGATCTCCAGCACCGTCCCAGTGAGCTCCAGCACCTTCCCAGTGACCTCCAGCACCTCCCCAGTGAGCTCCAGCACCTCCCCAGTGACGTCAAGCAGCAACCCAGTGACCGCCGGCACCTCCCCAGTGATCTCCAGCACCGTCCCAGTGACCACCAGCACCGTCCCAGTGACCTCCAGCACCTCCCCAGTGATCTCCAGCACCGTCCCAGTGACTTCCAGCACTGTCCCAGTGACTTCCAGCACCTCCCCAGTGAGCTCCAGCATCTCCCCAGGGAGCTCCAGCACCTTCCCAGTGACCTCCAGCACCTTCCCAGTGACCTCAAGCAGCATCCCAGTGACCTCCGACACCTCCCCAGTGATCTCCAGCACCGTCCCAGTGATCACCAGCACTGTCCCAGTGACCTCCAACACCTCCCCAGTGATCTCCAGCACCATCCCAGTGACTTCCAGCACCGTCCCAGTGACTTCCAGCACCTCCCCAGTGAGCTCCAGCACCTCCCCAGTGATCTCCAGCACCGTTCCAGCGACTTCCAGCACTGTCCCAGTGACTTCCAGCACCTCCCCAGTGAGCTCCAGCACCTCCCCAGTGATCTCCAGCACCGTCCCAGTGACTTCCAGCACCGTCCCAGTGACCTCCAGCACCTCCCCAGTGAGCTCCAGCACCTCCCCAGGGAGCTCCAGCACCATCTCAGTGACCTCCGGCACCTCCCCAGTGATCTCCAGCACCGTCCCAGTGACTTCCAGCACTGTCCCAGTGACTTCCAGCACCTCCCCAGTGAGCTCCAGCACCTCCCCAGTGACTTCCAGCACCTCCCCAGTGAACTCCAGCACCTCCCCAGTGACCTCCAGCATCTCCCCAGACACCCCCAGCACCTCCCCAGCGACCTCCAGCACCTCCCCAGACACCTCCAGCACCTCCCCAGTGATCTCCAGCACCTTCCCAGTGACCTCCAGCACCTCCCCAGACACCTCCAGCACCTCCCCAGTGAGCTCCAGCACCTCCCCAGTGACGTCAAGCAGCAACCCAGTGACCTCCGGCACCTCCCCAGTGATCTCCAGCACCGTTCCAGTGACCACCAGCATCCCAGTGACCTCCAGCACATCCCCAGTGATCTCCAGCACCGTCCCAGTGACTTCTAGCACTGTCCCAGTGACTTCCAGCACCTCCCCAGTGACCTCCAACACCTCCACAGTGATCTCCAGCACCGTCCCAGTGACTTCCAGCACTGTCCCAGTGACGTCCAACACCTCCCCAGTGAGCTCTAGCACCTCCCCAGTGACTTCCAGCACCTCCCCAGTGAGCTCCAGCACCTTCCCAGTGACCTCCAGCACCTCCCCAGTGACCTCAAGCAGCATCCCAGTGACCTCCAACACCTCCCCAGTGATCTCCAGCACCATCCCAGTGACTTCCAGCACTGTCCCAGTGACTTCCAGCACCTCCCCAGTGAGCTCCAGCACCTCCCCAGGGAGCTCCAGCACCATCTCAGTGACCTCCGGCACCTCCCCAGTGAGCTCCAGCACCATCCCAGTGACCACCAGCACCGTCCCAGTGACCTCCAGCACCTCCCCAGTGATCTCCAGCACCGTCCCAGTGACTTCCAGCACCTCCCCAGTGAGCTCCAGCACCTCCCCAGTGACCTCCAGCACCTCCCCAGTGACCTCCAGCATCTCCCCAGACACCCCCAGCACCTCCCCAGCGACCTCCAGCACCTCCCCAGACACCTCCAGCACCTTCCCAGTGATCTCCAGCACCGTCCCAGTGAGCTCCAGCACCTTCCCAGTGACCTCCAGCACCTCCCCAGTGAGCTCCAGCACCTCCCCAGTGACGTCAAGCAGCAACCCAGTGACCGCCGGCACCTCCCCAGTGATCTCCAGCACCGTCCCAGTGACCACCAGCACCGTCCCAGTGACCTCCAGCACCTCCCCAGTGATCTCCAGCACCGTCCCAGTGACTTCCAGCACTGTCCCAGTGACTTCCAGCACCTCCCCAGTGAGCTCCAGCATCTCCCCAGGGAGCTCCAGCACCTTCCCAGTGACCTCCAGCACCTTCCCAGTGACCTCAAGCAGCATCCCAGTGACCTCCGACACCTCCCCAGTGACCTCCAGCACTATCCCAGGAACCACCAGTACAGCTCTAGTGTCCCCCACCACCTCCCCAGTGACCACCACCACCACCCCCGTAACCACCACCACCTCCCCAACGACCACAACCAGCACCATGACCACTACCACGACGACCACAACGACCACCACCACCCCAATGACCACAACCACCACCACTACCACCACCCCAACGACCACGACCACCACCACTACCACCACCCCAACGACCACGACCACCACCACTACCACCACCCCAACAACCACCCCCACTACCCCCACCACCCCAACAACCACCACCACCCGAACGACCACCACTGTTCCTCCAGGTCAGCCTCCATATCCTTCCTGTCCTCCCTCCTCTCGCCCTCCTCCCTCCTCCGCCCCTCCTCCCAGGCCTCCATCGCTGCCCCTCGCCCCCAACCTCCTCGGGCTCTCCTCGTGGGACCCCGACATCTGGGTGCCCCCCAAGGCGCCCCCTGACCTCCACTCTCCCTGCAGTGGTCTGCCAGAATGGAGGCAAGTACGACGGTGTCAAGTGCATCTGCGTCTCTGACTTCTATGGCCCTTTGTGCGAGTTCTTCAGCGACTCCATCACCACCGAGATCCGTAAGTGCGGCCTGCCCCCAGCCCACGGCCTCCCCCCTGCTCATGGCCTCCCCCTGGCCAATGGCCTCCGCCCAGCCCCGGCCCCCCCATGCTCACTCTCCTCCTGCCTCCCGCAGCTATTGAGGGGACGATCGTGGCCAACGTGGAGCTGGTGGTGACCGTCACCAACTTCATCTACACGGAGGAGCTGCAGGACCCCCGCTCGGAGGCCTATGAGAACTTTGAGAAGCAATTCCGGCAGGAGGTGAGGCCCGGGAGCACAAGGGGAAGCTGGGCCCCGCGAGGGAAGGCTGGGAACCTGAGGGGAGGCTGACAGATCAAGGGGAGATCAGGGTGCACAAGGGGAGTTTGGGAGCACAACAGGAGGCTGGGAGCGAGAGGGGAGGCTGGGAGTGAGAGGGGAGGCCAGGCCCCGTGAGGGGAGGCCGGGCTGCACCAGACCTATCCTCACTGCGCCCCTTGCCCTGGCAGATGGCCAAGATCTACAGCTCTGTGCCTGGCTACGAGGGCGTGAAGATCCTCCGCATTGTGCCGGCGGCCTCCAGCAGGCAGGGAGCCCGGGTACGCAGGGCCGGGGGAGCCTCCGCGTCCTCCCCTGTGGGCACCGGCCTCAACGTGGACCACGAGGTCATCTTCAGAACCACCGCCAGCCCCAACCTGACCGAGGAGTTCCAGAACAAGACGCAGGAGCTGGTGCAGAAGCTTCAGGAGACTGCCGAAAGCCAGGGCGACTGCGAGAATGACTCCTGTGGGTGTCCCGTACTCACCCCTCGCCACCCAACCCCTCGGGGAGGCTCCAGAAAAGGGTCCCTGACAGCCTCTCTCTCCCCGCAGCCATCGTCTGCTTCAAGGTGCCACCCAGTCCCATCATCAAGAACATGACGGAGTCCTCTTCATTTGACGGTGAGGCCTGGGTGGCTGGGGTGCCCCCCACAGAGCCCCATGCGCCCCCTGAGCCCCCTATGCACCCCACCAGCCCCTACACACCCCACCACCCCATTTGACCCCCTTCCGTGCCCCCTCCTCAGCACTGTGCCAGCAGCGGGTGCCCGTCGGCTACCAGGACTACTACTATGCGCAGAACATGAGCAACGCCATCCGCTGCGTCACCAACTGCACGGCCAACACACCCGGCACCATCGACTGCCACCATGGCGAGTGCCGCGTCACCCGCGCCGGGCCACAGTGCTTGTGAGTGCCACCACGTGTCCCTGTGTGCGCACCCCCCGGCCCCCTGGGACCACCGGCCTGACCTTTCCTTGTCCCTGCAGCTGCCGGGATGAATCGCTCTACTGGTACACGGGCACCCGGTGCTCCAGGCGCGTCAGCAAGGTGGCCACCGGGTTGGGGGTGGTTGTCACGGTGCTGCTCGTCGCCTGCATCACCCTTGCTGTGCTGCTGGTGATACGGAAGAAGGGCAGGAAGAGGTAGAGGGGCAGTGATTGGGTTGGTTGGGTTGGTTGGGTTGGGGTGAGGTGAGTTGGGTTGGGGTGAGTTGGGGTGGTTTGGTTTGGATGGGTTGGTGGAGGCTAGGTTGGGTTTAGTAGGGTTGGGTTTAGTAGGGCTGAATGGTTTGGGGTCTTTTGGGTTGGTTGGGTTGGGGTGGTTGAGTTGGATGGGATGGGTTGGGTTGGGTTTAATTGGGTTGGATGGTCCGGGGTCTTTTGGGTTGGTTGTTTGGTGATGGACATGTGGGCTGGTGGCAGACACCTGGGCTTGGTTGGGGTTCAGAACGGGGTTGTTGGTGGACATCTGGGCAGGCTGGGGGCGGGGGGGCACAGCCCCCTCCTCTGTCCTTCTGCCCCCTCCGAGCTCCCTGGCGCTGTCCCCCAGGAACACTTCGGCCACCGTTGAGGAGAGCTGGTATGAGAACGATGGCAGCACCTGGACGGCATCCGACGGCTTCGTCCTCAGCAACAGCAACACCACCGACCCAGGTCGGGAGGGCTCCGGGGGGCAGCACTGGGGGGGGCGGTGGGACCACAGCTGCTCCCACAGCCCCACCGCTCACCCTATCGCCCCCCACCCATGTCCCCAACAGGCGGCAGCCTACGGAGCTTCACGGCATCGCTGGAACGGGTGAACACCGACATCCCGGTGGGTGCCCCCCCAGACCCATCCCTCCCCCTGCACTCCCCCCCCATCCCACAGCCCCCCCGGACCCATCTCACCTCCGTCCCCTTCTCTTTTCTCTCCACCCCCCTGCAGATGCAGATCGCCAGACCCTCGCTGCGACCCCAGTTGTGACCCAGGTATGTGGGGCAGGGGAATGTGGGGTGGGAACACAGGGTGTGGGGCTGGGGTGGGGGCAGGGGATGTGGTGCAGAGCGCTGTGGGGCAGAGGGATGTGGGAGCCAAGAATCTTCTCAATGTTTCTCCTCCAAGGTCTTCGCTGGCCCCTCCTCACCTCATTGCCCACCAGGACCTCCAGGACCTTCTCAGTGACACTGATTCCAAGGACTATGTTGCCTCCTCCTCACCTCGGAGCCCATCAGGACCTCCAGGACCTTCTCAACGATGCTGATTCCAAGGACTATGTTGACTCCTGCTCACCTCAGTGCCCACTAGCACTTCCAGGACCCTCTCAACGACGCTGATTCCAAGATCATCGTTGGCTCCTCCTTACCTCATCGGCCACCAGCTCTTCCAGGACCTTCTCAACAACACTGATTCCAAGGAAAACGTTGCCTCCTGCTGACCTTGGTGCCCACCAGAACTTCCAGTACCTTCTCAACGACGTTGCTTCCAAGGTCATTGTTGGCTCCTGCTCACCACGGTGCCCACGGGAGTAATCTGGGAAGAACCATATGGGCTGGGAACAATTTGGGAAGACTCAGCCAGGAGTCAACCTGGGGAGACCCAACCAGGAGACCCAACCATGGCTCAAAATGCTCTTGGAAGACCCAACCGTGGCTAGAAATGCTCTTGGAAGACCCAGCCATGGCCGGAAATGCTCTTTGAAGGCCCAACCATGGCTGGAAGCAATCTGTAGGACCCTGGCAGAGCTGGAAGCGGCCCAGGACGGCCCAGCAGTGACTGGAAATGGGCTTGGCAGGACCCGGGCATGTTTTTTTGCTCAGCGAGGAGGAGGAAACACCTGTGTTTGCAGATCCTGGCAGTGGGGGACAGGACTCCCAGCCAGCCTCTGCCCGTCCCACTTAGGGATGGGCAATCCCAATAAAAATTCTGTGCATCCCAATAAAAATTCTGCTGCTGCCTCCGGCCCCACGCCAGCCATGGTCACAGGGGATGTTGGGTCCAGGGTGGGAACTGGCCAACCACGGCCCCCTTGGGGCTGCAGCTGCTGGGGTCCATCTAGGTCCTTCTGGAGGGTCTCCACCAGCGCCGGGAGCCACCAGAACCCACAAATCCCCAGCTCCCAGTCCCAAATTCGGGTCAGATTCACCCCAAATCCCCCCAGCCCTACACGTCCTAGAAGGTCCCCAAATGCCCCCAGCCCTACAGGTCCTGGCAGCTCCCTGGGCACCAGCAAAGCCTCATGGGAAGGTGACAGGGACGGGGGACGTTGGGGACAGGGGACATGGGGGATGGAGATGGGGGCACCAGGGATGGGGATGGACACCAAAGATGGTGGGGACACCAAGGATGGGTGGACGCCAAAGATGGGGGGACACCAAAGATGGGGATGGGGGACACCAGGGATGGGGATGCGGGACACCAGGGATGGGGGGACATCACTGATGGGGCTGGGAGACGAAAAGGATGTGGATGTGCTCCCAAATTGCCCCAAATGCCTCAAAAATGGACACCAATTGCCCCAAAGTGAACACAAAACACACCTAAATGTTCCCAGATGTTCCCAAACAGTCCCAAAACAGACCTGAAATGGCCCCAGAGTGGACCCCAAGACAGCCCTGGAATAGCAAAGCCCCAAAGTGCCCCGGAACGGCCCCAAAACAACCTGAAGATGGGACCTGGAATTGACCTGAAGAAAGAACACACCAAAATATTTCCAAATGGCTCCAAGTGCCCCCATATCACAGAATCACAGAATCACAGAACCATCTAGGTTGGAAGAGACCTCCAAGATCACCGAGTCCAACCTCTGACCTAGCACTAACAAGTCCTCCACTAAACCATATCACCAAGCTCTACATCTAAGCGTCTTTTAAAGTCCTCCAGGGATGGTGACTCAGCCACTTCCCTGGGCAGCCCATTCCAATGCCTAACAACACTTTCAGTAAGGAAGCTCTTCCTAATATCCAACCTAAACCTCCCCTGGTGCAACTTTAGCCCATTCCCCCTCGTCCTGTCACCAGGCACGTGGGAGAATAGCCCAACCCCCACCTCGCTACAGCCTCCTTTAAGGTACCTATAGAGAGCGATAAGGTCACCCCTGAGCCTCCTCTTCTCCAGGCTGAACAACCCCAGCTCCCTCAGCCGCTCCTCGTAAGACTTGTTCTCCAGATGCCTCACCAGCCTCGTCGCCCTTCTCTGGACTCGCTCGAGCATCTCCATGTCCTTCTTGTAGCGAGGGGCCCAAAACTGAACACAGGACTCGAGGTGTGGCCTCACCAGAGCTGAGTACGGGGGGACAATCACTTCCCTAGCCCTGCTGGCCACACTGCTTCTTATGCAAGCCAGGATGCTGTTGGCCTTCTTGGATACCTGAGCACACTGCGATGGTTGGAATCAAAATTAGAGGAACCAACGATGGTTGGAATTGATCTTGGGGACCCAACGATGATTGGAATCGATGTTGGGGGACACAAAGATGGTTGGAAATGAACTTGGACCAGCCAACGATGGTTGGAAACAATCTTGGAGAACCCAATGATGGTTGGACACGACCTGGGAAGACGCCACGAAGGCTGGAATCCCTCTACGAGCCCCCAACCCTAGCCCCCAGTCCCCAGTTTGGGTCAGATTCACCCCAAAAAGGAACAAACACCCCCTCCCGGGGACACTGCAATACCCCCAGGGCAGTGATATCGGGGAGGGGGCCATCGTGGTTGTCCCCGATATCGGGGAGGGGACTGTCACATTTGTCCCCACGGTCATGGTGCCCACGATTGGTCCGGGTACAGCTGCGCCCCCCCAAGCCACCGCCTGCCCTGGGAACACGCAGCTCCTCCCCGCAGAGGGGCAAAGTTCTCCACTGCCACTCCTGCCCCGGGCATGGCTCTGCACCAGGATGCTGCTGGTGGCACTGCAGGGCTGGGGGGCACCAAGATGGGGTCTTGCACCCGGGCCTTCCTCCTCCTCTTCCTCCTCCTCCTCTACGGGGATGCAGCGGGTGAGTGGAGCCCTGCCGGGGAGCACCGAAATGCCAATATGGTGGGCAGGAGGGGGTGGTCTCCCCTGGGGCATCTCATTGGGGTGTGTTGGGGAGGCTCAGGGGGGAATCGGCCTCCATGGCCCGAGGTGGCACCATCCTGTTGGGGACAGGGACAGGACATTGGGGAGGGGGACAGGGACATTGGGGAGGGGGACAGGGACAAGGACAGGGATGGGGACACTCCACAGTCCCCCACCCCACGGTGATGGCACTGATGAGGCCCAGTGGAGGCCAGAAATTGGGCAGGGGAGGCCACAAATTGGGGCAGTGTAGACGAATTGGGGTGGTGGAGGCCAGAACTGGGGCATCGGAGGCCAGAATTGTGGCAGTGGAGGCAACAGTTGGGGCACCGGAGGCTACAACTGGGGCAGTTGAGGCGACAAATGGGGCACTGGAGGCCAGAACTGGGACAGCAGAGGCCATGAACTTGGGCAGAAGAGACCACAAACTGTGGCACTGGAGGCCACGTCCTCCCGTGCAGCCTCTGCCCCACCCGTCCCACGGACATGTGAACGGGAACAGGACAAGGGTCAGATAAAAGCAAAAGAGAGGAAGAGGTCGGAGCTGGGGGGGGGGGGGGGGGAGGGAGGAAGTGCACAGCTACAGGCAAGGCTGGAAAGGAGGCAAAGGGGAAAGGTGAGGGACAGGGTGGCCTCCATGCAGCACCGAGTGATGCAGCCTCCACATCAAAAGGAACCTCCGCAGATGGAGCATGGAGCAGAAATGGACACCAAACCGGCTCCTACATGGCTAGCACCGGCTCGTATGAAGCTGACAATGCAAGTCTCAAGACATACAACTCCACAATGACAAGAGACCCCATGACCAAAAGCAATGCCAACACAATGCACACTGGTGACTCCGTGATCAGCACTGACACCATGACACTAGCCAGTGACCCCAAGACCACCAGTAATGACATCACGACACCCACCGGTGACCCCGTGACCACCACAAACGACACCAAGACACCCATCAGTGATCCCATGACAACCAGTAACAACACCACGACATCCACCAGTGACCCCGTGACCACCACAAATGACACCACAACACCCACCGGTGACCCCATGACCACCAGCAATGACACCACGACACCCACCAGTGACCCCGTGACCACCACAAACGATGCCACAACACCCACCAGTGGCCCCGTGACCACCAGCAATGACACCACGACACCCACCAGTGACCCTGTGACCACCAGCAGTGACAGCACGACACCCACCAGCGACACTGTGAGCTCCACAAACAATGCCACAATACCGACCACAGACCCCGTGACCACCACCACCGATGCCACGACACCCACCAGTGACCCCGTGACCACCACCAATGACACCACGACACCCACCAGTGATGCCGTGACCACCACCAACGACACCACAACACCCACCAGTGACCCCATGACCACCAGTAATGACACCACAACACCCACCAGTGGCCCCGTGACCACCACCACCGACACCATGACACCCACCACAAACCCCATGACCACCAGCAGTGACACCACGACACCAACCAGTGACCCCATGACCACCAGCAATGACACCACGACACCCACCAGCGACACTGTGACCACCAGAAATGACACCACGACACCCACCTCTGACCCCGTGACCACCACCAATGACACCACGACACCCACCAGTGACCCCGTGACCACCACAAACGAAACCACGACACCTGCCACAGACCCTGTGACCACCACCACTGACACCATGACACCCACCACAAGCCCCGTGACCACCACCAATGACACCACGACACCCACCAGTGACCCCGTGACCACCACAAACGAAACCACGACACCTGCCACAGATCCTGTGACCACCACCACTGACACCATGACACCCACCACAAGCCCCGTGACCACCAGCAGTGACACCATGACACCCACCAGTGACCCCATGACCACCAGCAATGAGACCACGACACCCACCCGTGACGCCGTGACAACCACAACCGACACCACGACACCCACCAGTGACTCCATGACCACCACCAACAACACCACGACACCAACCAGTGACCCCGTGACCATCACCACCGGCACCATGACACCCACCAGTGACCCCATGACCACCAGCAATGACACCACGACACCCACCAGTGACCCCCTGACCATCAGCACTGCCCCAGTGACCAGCAGTACAGGACCAGTAACCACCACTAGCTCTCCAGTAACCACCAGTACAGCTTTAGTGATCACCAACACTGCCCCAGGGATCACCACCACCACATCTGTAACCGCCACCACCTCCACAACAACCACAACCACGACCACTACCACAACAACCACCACGATGACCACCACCACCACCCCAACAACCACCACCACCACCCCAACGACCACCACCACCACCACCCGAACGACCACCACTACCACCACCACCCCAACGACCACCCCCACCACCCCAACAACCACGACGACCCAAACGACCACCACTGTTCCTCCAGGTCAGCCTCCATCTCCCTCCCATCCTCCCCTCCTTGCATTCCTCCTGCTTCCACCCCACCTCACAGGCCTCCATTGCTAACCCTCACCCCTGTCCTACCTGGGGTCTCCTCATTGGACCCCCCCCACCCCTGGCTGCCCCCTGACGTATGCTCTCCCCACAGTGGTCTGCCAGAATGGAGGCAAGTACGACGGTGTCAAGTGCATCTGCGTCTCTGACTTCTATGGCCCTTTGTGTGAGTTCTTCAGCGACTCCATCACCACCGAGATCCGTAAGTGCAGCCTGCCCCCAGCCCACGGCCTCCCCCCTGCTCATGGCCTCCCCCTGGCCAATGGCCTCCGCCCAGCCCCGGCCCCCCATGCTCACTCTCCTCCTGCCTCCCGCAGCTATTGAGGGGACGATCGTGGCCAACGTGGAGCTGGTGGTGACCGTCACCAACTTCATCTACACGGAGGAGCTGCAGGACCCCCGCTCGGAGGCCTATGAGAACTTTGAGAAGCAATTCCGGCAGGAGGTGAGGCCCGGGAGCACAAGGGGAAGCTGGGCCCCGCGAGGGAAGGCTGGGAACCTGAGGGGAGGCTGACAGATCAAGGGGAGATCAGGGTGCACAAGGGGAGTTTGGGAGCACAACAGGAGGCTGGGAGCGAGAGGAGAGGCTGGGAGTGAGAGGGGAGGCCAGGCCCCGTGAGGGGAGGCCGGGCCGCACCGGACCCATCCTCAATGCGCCCCTTGCCCTGGCAGATGGCCAAGATCTACAGCTCCGTGCCTGGCTACGAGGGCGTGAAGATCCTCCGCATTGTGCCGGCGGCCTCCAGCAGGCAGGGAGCCCGGGTACGCAGGGCCGGGGGAGCCTCCGCGTCCTCCCCTGTGGGCACCGGCCTCAACGTGGACCACGAGGTCATCTTCAGAACCACCGCCAGCCCCAGCCTGACCGAGGAGTTCCAGAACAAGACGCAGGAGTTGGTGCAGAAGCTTCAGGAGACTGCCGAAAGCCAGGGCGACTGCGAGAATGACTCCTGTGGGTGTCCCGTCCTCACCCCTCGCCACCCAACCCCTCGGGGAGGCTCCAGAGAAGGGTCCCTGACAGCCTCTTTCTCCCCGCAGCCATCGTCTGCTTCAAGGTGCCACCCAGTCCCATCATCAAGAACATGACGGAGTCCTCTTCATTTGACGGTGAGGCCTGGGTGGCTGGGGTGCCCCCCACAGAGCCCCATGCGCCCCCTGAGCCCCCTATGTGCCCCACCAGCCCCTACACACCCCACCACCCCATTTGACCCCCTTCCGTGCCCCCTCCTCAGCACTGTGCCAGCAGCGGGTGCCCGTCGGCTACCAGGACTACTACTATGCGCAGAACATGAGCAACGCCATCCGCTGCGTCACCAACTGCACGGCCAACACACCCGGCACCATCGACTGCCACCATGGCGAGTGCCGCGTCACCCGCGCCGGGCCACAGTGCTTGTGAGTGCCACCACGTGTCCCTGTGTGCGCACCCCCTGGCCCCCTGGGACCACCGGCCTGACCTTTCCTTGTCCCTGCAGCTGCCGGGATGAATCGCTCTACTGGTACACGGGCACCCGGTGCTCCGGGCGTGTCAGCAAGGTGGCCACCGGGTTGGGGGTGGTTGTCACGGTGCTGCTCGTCGCCTGCATCACCCTTGCTGTGCTGCTGGTGATACGGAAGAAGGGCAGGAAGAGGTAGAGGGGCAGTGATTGGGTTGGTTGGGTTGGTTGGGTTGGGGTGAGGTGAGTTGGGTTGGGGTGAGTTGGGGTGGTTTGGTTTGGATGGGTTGGTGGAGGCTAGGTTGGGTTTAGTAGGGTTGGGTTTAGTAGGGCTGAATGGTTTGGGGTCTTTTGGGTTGGTTGGGTTGGGGTGGTTGAGTTGGATGGGATGGGTTGGGTTGGGTTTAATTGGGTTGGATGGTCCGGGGTCTTTTGGGTTGGTTGTTTGGTGACGGACATGTGGGCTGGTGGCAGACACCTGGGCTTGGTTGGGGTTCAGAACGGGGTTGTTGGTGGACATCTGGGCAGGCTGGGGGCGGGGGGGCACAGCCCCCTCCTCTGTCCTTCTGCCCCCTCCGAGCCCCCTGGCGCTGCCCCCCAGCAACACTTCGGCCACCGCTGAGGAGAGCTGGTACGAGAACGAAGGTGGCACCTGGACGGCATCCGATGGCTTCGTTCTCGACAACAGCAACGCCACCGACCCAGGTCGGGAGGGCTCCGGGGGGCAGCACTGGGGGGGGGTGGTGGGACAGCAGCTGCTCCCACAGCCCCACCACTCACCCCATCGCCCACCACCCATGTCCCCTACAGGCGGCAGCCTACGGAGCTTCACGGCCTCGCTGGAACGGGTCAACACCGACATCCCGGTGGGTGCCCCCAAGACCCGTCCCCCCCCCGCACGCACCCACCACCCCTCAGCCCCCCCGGACCCACCTCACCTCTGTCCCCTTCTCCTTTCTCTCCACCCCCCCACAGATGCAGATCGCCAGACCCTCACTGCGGCCCCAGTTGTGACCCAGGTACTGTGAGATGTGGGGCAGGGGAATGTGGGGTGGGAACACAGGGTGTGGGGGTGGGGTGGGGTCAGGGGGATATGGGGCAGAGCGCTGTGGGGCAGGGGGATGTGGGAGCCAAGAATCTTCTCAACGATTCTCCTCCAAGGTCTTTGCTGGCCCCTCCTCACCTCATTGCCCACCAGCACTACCAGGACCTTCTCAATGATGCTGATTCCAAGGACAATGTTGCCTCCTCCTCACCTCGATGCCCATCAGGACCTCCAGGACCTTCTCAAGGATGCTGATTCGAAGGACAATGTTGCCTCCTGCTCACCTCAGTGACACCAGCACTTCCAGGACCTTCTCAAGGATGCTGCTTCCAAGGCCATCATTGGCTCCTGCTCAACGCGGTGCCCACAGGAGCAATCTGGGAAGAAGCAGATGGGGCTGGGAACAATTTGGGAAGACTCGGCCAGGAGTCAATGTGGGGAGACCCAACCAGGGAGACCCAACCATGGCTGGAAATGCTCTTGAAAGACCCAACCACGGCACAGAATACTCTTGGAAGACCCTAGCATGGCTGGAAATGCTCTGGGAAGACCCAACCATGGCTGGAAGCAATCTATAGGAACCTGGCGGAGCTGGAAGCGGCCCAGGACATCCCAGCAGTGACTGGAAATGGGCTTGGCAGGACCTGAGAGATTTTGTTTGCTCAGCGAGGAGGAGGAAACACCTGTGTTTGCAGATTCTGGCAGTGGGAGACAGGACTCCTGGCCAGCGTCTGCCCATCCCACTTAGGGATGGGCAATCCCAATAAAAATTCTGTGCATCCCAACAAAAATTCTGCTGCTGCCTCCGGCCCCACGCCAGCCATGGTCACAAGGGACGTCGGGGCTGGGGTGGGAACCGGCCAACCACGGCCCCCTTGGGGCTGCAGCTGCTGGGGTCCATCTGGGTCCTTCTGGGGGGTCTTCACCAGTTCTGGGGGCCACCAGAACCCACAAATCCCCAGCTCCCAGTCCCAAATTTGGGTGAGACTCACCCCAAATCTCCCCAGCCCTACAGGTCCTAGAAGGTCCCCAAATGCCCCCGGCCCTACAGTTCGTGGCAGCTCCCTGGGCACCAGCAAAGCCTCATGGGATGGTGACAGGGACGAGGGACGTTGGGGACGGGGGATATGGCAGATGGAGATGGGGGGCACCAGGAATGGGAATGGACACCAAAGATGGGGGGGACATCAAAGATGGGGGGACACCAGGGAGGAGATGGGGGACACCAGGGATGGGGGGACATCACTGATGGGGTTGGGAGACAAAAAGGATGTGGATGTGCTCCCAAATTGCCCCAAATGCCGCAAAAATGGACACCAATTGCCCCAAAGTGAACGCAAAACACACCTAAATGTCCCCAAATGTTCCCAAACTGTCCCCAAATGTCCCAAAACAGACCTGAAATGGCCCCAAAGTGGACCCCAAGACAGCCCTGGAATAGAAAAGCCCCAAAGTGCCCCGGAACGGCCCCAAAGCAGCCTGAAGATTGGACCTGGAATTGACCTGAAAAAAAAAACCAACACCAAAATATTTCCAAATGGCTCCAAATGCCCCCATATCACAGAATCTCAGAACCATCTAGGTTGGAAGAGACCTCCAAGATCACCGAGTCCAACCTCTGACCTAACACTAACAAGTCCTCCACTAAACCATATCACCAAGCTCTACATCTAAGCGTCTTTTAAAGACCTCCAGGGATGGTGACTCAACCACTTCCCTGGGCAGCCCATTCCAATGCCTAACAACCCTTTCCGTAAAGAAGTTCTTCCTAATATCCAACCTAAACCTCCCCTGGTGCAACTTTAGCCCCTTCCCCCTCGTCCTGTCACCAGGCTCGTGGGAGAATAGACCAACCCCCACCTCGCTACAGCCTCCTTTAAGGTACCTGTAGGGGGCGATAAGGTCGCCCCTGAGCCTCCTCTTCTCCAGGCTGAACAACCCCAGCTCCCTCAGCCGCTCCTCGTAAGACTTGTTCTCCAGACCCCTCACCAGCTTCGTTGCCCTTCTCTGGACTCGCTCGAGCACCTCGACGTCCTTCTTGTAGTGAGGAGCCCAAAACTGAACACAGTACTTGAGGTGTGGACTCACCGAGTACGGGGGGACAATCACTTTCCTAGCCCTGCTGGCCACACTGCTTCTTATACAAGCCAGGACGCTGTTGGCCTTCTTGGCCACCTGAGCACACTGCGATGGTTGGAATCAAAATTAGAGGACCCAATGATGGTTAGAAACGATCTTGGGCATCCCAGCGATGGTTGGATTCGATGTTGGGGGACACAAAGATGGTTGGAAATGGTCTTGGACCAGCCAACGATGGTTGGAATCAATCTGGGAGAACCCAACGATGGTTGGACAGAACCAGGGAAGACCCCACAATGGCTGGAATCCATCTACCAGCCCCCAACCCCAGCCCCCAGTCCCCAATTTGGGTCAGATTCACCCCAAAAAGGAAGAAACACCCCGTCCCCAGGACACCGCGACATCCCCAGGGTGGTGATACCGGGGAGGGGGCCGTTGTGGTTGTCCCCAATATCGGGGAGGGGACTGTCACGTTTGTCCCCACGGTCACGGTGCCCACGACTCGTCCAGGCATGGCCGCGCCCCCCAACCACCGCCTATCCTGGGAACGCGCGGCTCCTCCCTGCAGAGGGGCAAAGTTCCCCACTGCCATCCTGCCCCGGGCATGGCTCCGCACCGGGATGCTGCTGGCAGCGCCGCGGGGCTGGGGGGCGCCAAGATGGGGTCTTGCACCTGGGCCTTCCTCCTCCTCTTCCTCCTCCTCCTCTACGGGGAAGTGGCAGGTGAGTGGAGCCCGGCCGGGGCGCAATGAAACGCAGATGTCGGGGGCGGGAGGGGGCGGCCTCCCCTGGGGCATCTCCTTGGGGTGCGTTGGGGAGGCTGAGGGGGGAATCGGCCTCCACGGCCTGAGGTGGCACTGACCTGGTGGGGACAGGGATGGGACATTGGGGAGGGGGATGGGGACACTGGGGAGGGGGACGAGGACAAGGACAGGGATGGAGACACTCCACAGCACCCTGCCCCGCATTGATGGCACTGATGAGGGCCAGTGGATGCCAAAGTTGGGGCAGGGGAGGCCACGAATTGGGGCAGTGTAGACGATGAACTGGAGTGGTGGAGGCCAGAACTGGGGCATCAGAGGCCAGAATGGGGGCAGTGGAGGGAAAAATTGGGGCACCGGAGGCCAGAATTGGGGCAGTTGAAGCCGGGATTGGGGCACTAGAAGCCAGAACTGGGACAGTGGAGGCCATGAGCTTGGGCAGAAGAGACAACAAAATGGGACAGCAGAGGCCACATCCTCCCGTGCGGCCTCCGCCCCACCGGTCCCACGGACGTGTGAACGGGAACAGGACAAGGGTCAGATGAAAGCGAAAGTGGGGGAGAGGGTGGTGGTGGTGGCGGGGGGGGAGGAAGGCCAGGTGCGCGGCTGGGGGGTACAAATGGGAAAGGTGCGGGACGGGGCGGCTGCCACGAGGTGCTGACAGCAGCCGCCTCGCTTCTGACCTCACTGGCAACTAAAATCCTGAACATTCCTGGAAATGAAGTGACCACCAGCACCACCACAGTGCCCACCAGTACAACCTCAGAGACCACCAGTACAGCTCCAGTGCCCACCAGTACAGCTCCAGTGCCCACCAGCACTGCCTCAGAGACCACCAACACCACCTCAGAGACCACCAGTACAGCTCCAGTGCCCACCACCACCACCTCAGAGACCACCAACACCACCTTGGAGACCACCAGTGCAGCTCCAGTACCCACCAGCACCACCTCAGAGACCACCAGTACCACCTCAGAGATCACCAGTACAGCTCCAGTGGCCACTAGTTCAGCACAAGTGACTACCAGCACCGCTCCAGTGACCACCAGCACATATCCAGTGCCCACCAGTACTACTCCAGTGACCACTAGTACAACTCAAGTGACCACTAGTACAGCTCCAGTGACCACCAGCACTGCCTCAGAGACCACCAACACCACCTCAGAGACCACCAGTACAACCTCAGAGACCACCAGTACAGCTCCAGTGCCAACCAGCACTGCCTCAGAGACCACCAACACCACCTCAGAGACCACCAGTACAGCTCCAGTGCCCAACAGCACCGCCTCAGAGCCCACCAACACCGCCTCAGAGACCACCAACACCACCTCGGAGACCACCAGTACAACCTCAGAGACCACCAGTACAGCTCCAGTACCCACCAACACCACCTCAGAGACGACCAGCACCACCCCAGTGACCACCAGTACAGCTCCAGTGCCCACCACCACCACCTCAGAGACCACCAGTACCACCTCAGAGACCACCAGTACAGCTCCAGTGCCCACCAGCACTGCCTCAGAGACCACCAACACCACCTCAGAGACCACCAACACCACCTCAGAGACGACCAGTACAGCTCCAGTGCCCACCAGTACAGCTCCAGTGCCCACCAGCACTGCCTCAGGGACCACCAACACCACCTCAGAGACCACCAGTACCACCTCAGAGACCACCAGTACAGCTCCAGTGCCCACCAGCACTGCCTCAGAGACCACCAGTACAGCTCCAGTGCCCACCAGTACAGCTCCAGTGCCCTCCAGCACTGCCTCAGAGACCACCAAGACCACCTCAGAGACCACCAGTACAGCTCCAGTACCCACCAGCACCGCCTCAGAGCCCACCAACACCACCTCAGAGACCACCAGTGCAGCCCCAGTACCTGCCAGCACCACCTCAGAGACCACCAACACCACCTCAGAGATGACCAGCACCACCCCAGTGACCACCAGTACAGCTCCAGTGCCCACCAGCACTGCCTCAGAGACCACCAACACCACCTCAGAGACCACCAGTACAGCTCCAGTGCCCACCACCACCACCTCAGAGACCACCAACACCACCTTGGAGACCACCAGTGCAGCTCCAGTACCCACCAGCACCACCTCAGAGACCACCAGTACCACCTCAGAGATCACCAGTACAGCTCCAGTGGCCACTAGTTCAGCACAAGTGACTACCAGCACCGCTCCAGTGACCACCAGCACATATCCAGTGCCCACCAGTACTACTCCAGTGACCACTAGTACAACTCAAGTGACCACTAGTACAGCTCCAGTGACCACCAGCACTGCCTCAGAGACCACCAACACCACCTCAGAGACCACCAGTACAACCTCAGAGACCACCAGTACAGCTCCAGTGCCAACCAGCACTGCCTCAGAGACCACCAACACCACCTCAGAGACCACCAGTACAGCTCCAGTGCCCAACAGCACCGCCTCAGAGCCCACCAACACCGCCTCAGAGACCACCAACACCACCTCGGAGACCACCAGTACAACCTCAGAGACCACCAGTACAGCTCCAGTACCCACCAACACCACCTCAGAGACGACCAGCACCACCCCAGTGACCACCAGTACAGCTCCAGTGCCCACCACCACCACCTCAGAGACCACCAGTACCACCTCAGAGACCACCAGTACAGCTCCAGTGCCCACCAGCACTGCCTCAGAGACCACCAACACCACCTCAGAGACCACCAACACCACCTCAGAGACGACCAGTACAGCTCCAGTGCCCACCAGTACAGCTCCAGTGCCCACCAGCACTGCCTCAGGGACCACCAACACCACCTCAGAGACCACCAGTACCACCTCAGAGACCACCAGTACAGCTCCAGTGCCCACCAGCACTGCCTCAGAGACCACCAGTACAGCTCCAGTGCCCACCAGTACAGCTCCAGTGCCCTCCAGCACTGCCTCAGAGACCACCAAGACCACCTCAGAGACCACCAGTACAGCTCCAGTACCCACCAGCACCGCCTCAGAGCCCACCAACACCACCTCAGAGACCACCAGTGCAGCCCCAGTACCTGCCAGCACCACCTCAGAGACCACCAACACCACCTCAGAGATGACCAGCACCACCCCAGTGACCACCAGTACAGCTCCAGTGCCCACCAGCACTGCCTCAGAGACCACCAACACCACCTCAGAGACCACCAGTACAGCTCCAGTGCCCACCAGCACTGCCTCAGAGACCACCAACACCACCTCAGAGACCACCAGTACAGCTCCAGTGCCCACCAGCACCACCTCAGAGACCACCAGTACCACCTCAGAGACCACCAGTGCAGCTCCAGTACCCACCAGCACCACCTCAGAGACCACCAACACCACCTCAGAGACCACCAGTACAGCTCCAGTGCCCACCAGCACTGCCTCAGAGACCACCAACACCACCTCAGAGACCACCAGTACAGCTCCAGTGCCCACCAGTACAGCTCCAGTGCCCACCAGCACTGCCTCAGAGACCACCAACACCACCTCAGAGACCACCAGTACAGCTCCAGTGCCCACCAGCACTGCCTCAGAGACCACCAACACCACCTCAGAGACCACCAGTACAGCTCCAGTGCCCACCAGTACAGCTCCAGTGCCCACCAGCACCACCTCAGAGACCACCAACACCACCTCGGAGACCACCAGTACAGCTCCAGTGCCCACCAGCACCGCCTCAGAGACCACCAGGACGACCTCAGAGACCACCAACACCACCTCAGAGACCACCAGTACAGCTCCAGTGCCCACCAGTACAGCTCCAGTGCCCACCAGCACCACCTCAGAGACCACCAACACCACCTCGGAGACCACCAGTACAGCTCCAGTGCCCACCAGCACCGCCTCAGAGACCACCAGGACGACCTCAGAGACCACCAACACCACCTCAGAGACCACCAGTGCAGCTCCAGTGCCCACCAGCACTGCCTCAGAGACCACCAGTACCACCTCAGAGACCACCAGTGCAGCTCCAGTGCCCACCAGCACTGCCTCAGAGACCACCAACACCACCTCAGAGACCACCAGTACAGCTCCAGTGCCCACCAGTACAGCTCCAGTGCCCACCAGCACCACCTCAGAGACCACCAACACCACCTTGGAGACCACCAGTGCAGCTCCAGTACCCACCAGCACCACCTCAGAGACCACCAGTACCACCTCAGAGATCACCAGTACAGCTCCAGTGGCCACTAGTTCACCTCAAGTGACTACCAGCACTGCTCCAGTGACCACCAGCACCACCTCAGAGACCACCAGTACCACCTCAGAGACCACCAGTGCAGCTCCAGTGCCCACCAGCACCACCTCAGAGACCACCAACACCACCTCAGAGACCACCAGTACAGCTCCAGTGCCCACCAGCACCGCCTCAGAGACCACCAGTACAGCTCCAGTGCCCACCAGTACAGCTCCAGTGCCCACCAGCACTGCCTCAGAGACCACCAACACCACCTCAGAGACCACCAGTACAAATCCAGTGCCCACCAGCACTGCCTCAGAGACCACCAACACCACCTCAGAGACCACCAGTACAGCTCCAGTGCCCACCAGTACAGCTCCAGTGCCCACCAGCACCACCTCAGAGACCACCAACACCACCTCGGAGACCACCAGTACAGCTCCAGTGCCCACCAGCACTGCCTCAGAGACCACCAGTACCACCTCAGAGACCACCAGTGCAGCTCCAGTGCCCACCAGCACCGCCTCAGAGACCACCAACACCACCTCAGAGACCACCAGTACAGCTCCAGTGCCCACCAGTACAGCTCCAGTGCCCACCAGCACTGCCTCAGAGACCACCAACACCACCTCAGAGACCACCAGTACCACCTCAGAGACCACCAGTACAGCTCCAGTGCCCACCAGCACTGCCTCAGAGACCACCAACACCACCTCAGAGACCACCAACACCAACTCAGAGACCACCAGTACAGCTCCAGTGCCCACCAGCACCACCTCAGAGACCACCAACACCACCTTGGAGACCACCAGTGCAGCTCCAGTGCCCACCAGCACTGCCTCAGAGACCACCAGCACCACCTCAGAGACCACCAGTACAACCTCAGAGACCACCAGTACAGCTCCAGTGCCAACCAGCACTGCCTCAGAGACCACCAAGACCACCTCAGAGACCACCAGTACAGCTCCAGTGCCCAACAGCACCGCCTCAGAGCCCACCAACACCGCCTCAGAGACCACCAACACCACCTCGGAGACCACCAGTACAACCTCAGTGACCACCAGTACAGCTCCAGTACCCACCAACACCACCTCAGAGACGACCAGCACCACCCCAGTGACCACCAGTACAGCTCCAGTGCCCACCACCACCACCTCAGAGACCACCAGTACCACCTCAGAGACCACCAGTGCAGCTCCAGTGCCCACCAGCACCATCTCAGAGACCACCAACACCACCTCAGAGACCACCAGTACAGCTCCAGTGCCCACCAGCACTGCCTCAGAGACCACCAACACCACCTCAGAGACAACCAACACCACCTCAGAGACCACCAGTACAGCTCCAGTGCCCACCAGTACAGCTCCAGTGCCCACCAGCACTGCCTCAGGGACCACCAACACCACCTCAGAGACCACCAGTACCACCTCAGAGACCACCAGTACAGCTCCAGTGCCCACCAGCACTGCCTCAGAGACCACCAGTACAGCTCCAGTGCCCACCAGTACAGCTCCAGTGCCCACCAGCACCACCTCAGAGACCACCAACACCACCTCGGAGACCACCAGTACAGCTCCAGTGCCCACCAGCACCGCCTCAGAGACCACCAACAGCACTTCAGAGACCACCAGTACAGCTCCAGTGCCAACCAGCACCGCCTCAGAGACCACCAGCACCACCTCAGAGACCACCAACACCACCTCAGAGACCACCAGTGCAGCTCCAGTGCCCACCAGCACTGCCTCAGAGACCACCAGTACCACCTCAGAGACCACCAGTGCAGCTCCAGTGCCCACCAGCACTGCCTCAGAGACCACCAACACCACCTCAGAGACCACCAGTACAGCTCCAGTGCCCACCAGTACAGCTCCAGTGCCCACCAGCACTGCCTCAGAGACCACCAACACCACCTCAGAGACCACCAGTACCACCTCAGAGACCACCAGTACAGCTCCAGTGCCCACCAGCACTGCCTCAGAGACCACCAACACCACCTCAGAGATCACCAGTACAGCTCCAGTGCCCACCAGCACCACCTCAGAGACCACCAACACCACCTTGGAGACCACCAGTGCAGCTCCAGTGCCCACCAGCACTGCCTCAGAGACCACCAACACCACCTCAGAGACCACCAGTACAACCTCAGAGACCACCAGTACAGCTCCAGTGCCCACCAGCACTGCCTCAGAGACCACCAACACCACCTCAGAGACCACCAGTACAGCTCCAGTGCCCACCAGCACCACCTCAGAGACCACCAAAACCACCTTGGAGACCACCAGTGCAGCTCCAGTGCCCACCAGCACTGCCTCAGAGACCACCAACACCACCTCAGAGACCACCAGTACAACCTCAGAGACCACCAGTACAGCTCCAGTACCCACCAGCACCGCCTCAGAGCCCACCAACACCACCTCAGAGACCACGAGTGCAGCCCCAGTACCTGCCAGCACCACCTCAGAGACCACCAACACCACCTCAGAGACGACCAGCACCACCCCAGTGACCACCAGTACAGCTCTAGTGCCCACCACCACCACCTCAGAGACCACCAACACCACCTCAGAGACCACCAGTACCACCTCAGAGACCACCAGTACAGCTCCAGTGCCCACCAACACCACCTCAGAGACCACCAGTACCACCTCAGAGACCACCAGTGCAGCTCCAGTACCCACCAGCACCACCTCAGAGACCACCAACACCACCTCAGAGACCACCAGTACCACCTCAGAGACCACCAGTACAGCTCCAGTGCCCACCAGCACCGCCTCAGAGACCACCAGTACAGCTCCAGTGCCCACCAGTACAGCTCCAGTGCCCACCAGCACTGCCTCAGAGACCACCAGTACAGCTCCAGTGCCCACCAGCACCACCTCAGAGACCACCAACACCACCTCAGAGACCACCAGTGCAGCCCCAGTACCTGCCAGCACCACCTCAGAGACCACCAACACCACCTCAGAGACGACCAGCACCACCCCAGTGACCACCAGTACAGCTCCAGTGCCCACCACCACCACCTCAGAGACCACCAACACCACCTCAGAGACCACCAGTACAGCTCCAGTGCCCACCAGCACCGCCTCAGAGACCACCAACAGCACTTCAGAGACCACCAGTACAGCTCCAGTGCCAACCAGCACCGCCTCAGAGACCACCAGCACCACCTCAGAGACCACCAACACCACCTCGGAGACCACCAGTACAGCTCCAGTGCCCACCAGCACTGCCTCAGAGACCACCAGTACCACCTCAGAGACCACCAGTACAGCTCCAGTGCCCACCACCACCACCTCAGAGACCACCAACACCACCTCAGAGACCACCAGTACAGCTCCAGTGCCCACCAGCACCGCCTCAGAGACCACCAACAGCACTTCAGAGACCACCAGTACAGCTCCAGTGCCAACCAGCACCGCCTCAGAGACCACCAGCACCACCTCAGAGACCACCAACACCACCTCAGAGACCACCAGTGCAGCTCCAGTGCCCACCAGCACTGCCTCAGAGACCACCAGTACCACCTCAGAGACCACCAGTGCAGCTCCAGTGCCCACCAGCACTGCCTCAGAGACCACCAACACCACCTCAGAGACCACCAGTACAGCTCCAGTGCCCACCAACACTGCCTCAGAGACCACCAGCACCACCTCAGAGACCACCAACGCCGCCTCAGAGGCCACCAGTACAGCTCCAGTGCCCACCAGCACCATCTCAGAGACCACCAACACCACCTCAGAGACCACCAGTACAGCTCCAGTGCCCACCAGCACTGCCTCAGAGACCACCAACACCACCTCAGAGACCACCAGTACAGCTACAGTGCCCACCAGTACAGCTCCAGTGCCCAACAGCACTTCCTCAGAGACCACCAACACCACCTCAGAGACCACCAGTACCACCTCAGAGACCACCAGTACAGCTCCAGTGCCCACCATTACCACCTCAGAGACCACCAACACCACCTCAGAGACCACCAGTACAGCTCCAGTGCCCACCAGCACTGCCTCAGAAACCACCAACACCACCTTGGAGACCACCAGTGCAGCTCCAGTACCCACCAGCACCACCTCAGAGACCACCAGTACCACCTCAGAGATCACCAGTACAGCTCCAGTGGCCACTAGTTCAGCTCAAGTGACTACCAGCACCGCTCCAGTGACCACCAGCACATATCCAGTGCCCACCAGTACTACTCCAGTGACCACTAGTACAACTCCAGTGACCACTAGTACAGCTCCAGTGACCACCAGCACTGCCCCAGTGACCATCAGGACAGCTCCAGTGACCACCAGCACTGCCCCAGTAACCACCAGCACCGCCCCAGTGACCACCAGTACAGCTCCAGTGACTACCAGCACGTCCCCCGTGACCATGAGTACAGCCCCAGTAACCACCACTACATCCCCAGTGACCACTAGCACATCTCCAGTGACCACCAGTACAGCTCCAATGACCACCAGCACCACCCCCGTGACCACCAGTACCATCCCAGTGACCAGCAGCACTGCCCCAGTGACCACCACCACAGCTCCAGTGACCAGCAGCACCACCCCAGTGACCACCAGCACAGCTCCAGTGACCACCAGTACAGCTCCAGAGACCACCAGCACAGCTCCATTGACCACCATTACAGCTCCAGTGACCAGCACTACAGCCCCAGTGGCCACAATGACTTTCCCAGTGACCACCACCACCTCCGCAATGACCACAACCACCACCACGACCACTACTACGACGACGACCACCACCACCCCAACGACCACGACCACCACCACTACCACCACCCCAACAACCACCACCACCCCAACGACCACCACCACCACCCCAACAACCACCACCACCATTCCTCCAGGTCAGCTTCCATTTCCCTCCTGTCCTCCCTCCTCTCGGCCTCCTCCCTCCTCCGCCCCTCCTCCCAGGCCTCCATGGCTGACCCTCACCCTTGTCTTTCCTGGGGTCGCCTCATGGGTCCCCCGACCCTGGCTGCCCCCTGACCTCCGCTTTCCCCGCAGTGGTCTGCCAGAACGGAGGCACCTACGACTCCATCAAGTGCCTCTGCCTCCCCGACTTCTACGGCCCCTTGTGCGAGTTCTTCAGCGACTCCATCACCACCGAGATCCGTAAGTGCGGCCTCCACCCAACCCACGGCCTCTGCCTGGCCTGCAACCTCCGCCCAGCCGTGGCCCCCCGCGCTCACCCCCCTCCTGCCTCCTGCAGCCATTGAGGGGACGATCGTGGCTAACGTGGAGCTGGTGGTGACTGTCACCAACTTCAACTACACGGAGGAGCTGCAGGACCCCCGCTCGGAGGCCTATGAGAGCTTTGAGAAGCAATTCCGGCAGGAGGTGAGGCCTGGGAGCATGAGGGGAGGCCGGGCCCTATGAGGGGAGGCTGGGAACATGAGGGGAGGCTGGGAGCTCAAGGGGAGACCAGGGTGCGCAAGGGGAATTTGGGAACACAACAGGAGACTGGGAGCGAGAGGGGAGGCCGGGAGCGAGAGGGGAGGCCAGGCCCCATGAGGGGAGGCTGGGCCACACCGGACCCATCCTCATGGCACCCGTCGCCCTGGCAGATGGCCAAGATCTACAGCTCCGTGCCCGGCTATGAGGGCGTGAAGATCCTCCGCATTGTGCCGGCGGCCTCCAGCAGGCGGGGAGCCCGGGTGCGCAGGGCCGGGGGAGACTCCGCGTCCTCCCCCGTGGGCACCGGCCTCAACGTGGACCACGAGGTCATCTTCAGAACCACTGCCAGCCCCAACCTGACCGAGGAGTTCCAGAACAAGACGCAGGAGCTGGTGCAGAAGCTTCGGGAGACTGCCGACAGCCAGAGCAACTGCGAGAATGACTCCTGTGGGTGTCCCGTACTCACCCCTCACCCCCCAACCCCTCGGGGAGGCCCTGGAGAAGGGTCCCTGACAGCCTCTCTCTCCCCACAGCCATCGTCTGCTTCAAGGTGCCACCCAGTCCCATCATCAAGAACATGACGGAGTCCACTTCATTTGACGGTGAGGCCTGGGTGGCCAGGGTGCCCCCACGGACCCCTATGCGCCCCCTGAGCCCCCTATGCACCCCACCAGCCCCTACACACCCCACCACCTCATTTGACCCCCTCCCGTGCCCCTTCCTCAGCACTGTGCCAGCAGCGGGCACCCGTTGGCTACCAGGACTACTACTATGCGCAGAACACGAGCAGCACCATCCGCTGCGTCACCAACTGCACGGCCAACACACCCGGCACCATGGACTGCCACCATGGCGAGTGCCGCGTCACCCGCGCCGGGCCACAGTGCTTGTGAGTGCCACCACGTGTCCCTTTGTGCCCACTCCCCAGCCCCTTGGGAGCATCGGGCCTGACCTTTCCTTGTCCCTGCAGCTGCCGGGATGAATCGCTCTACTGGTACACGGGCACCCAGTGCTCCGGGCGTGTCAGCAAGGTGGCCACCGGGCTGGGGGTGGTGGTCACGGTGCTGCTCGTTGCCTGCATCGCCCTTGCTGTGCTGCTGGTGATACGGAAGAAGGGCAGGAAGAGGTAGAGGGGCAGGGATGGTTGGGGTGTATTGGATTGGGTTGGTTGGGTTGGTTGGGTTGGGTTGAGGTGAGTAGGGTTGGGGTGAGTTGGGGTGGTTTGGTTTGGATGGGTTGGGTTGGTTAGGTTGTGTTTAGTAGGCTTGGGTTTAGTTGGGTTGGATGGTTTTGGGTCTTTTGGGTTGGTTGCGGTGGTTCGGTTGGAAGGGATGGGATGGGATGGGATGGGATGGGATGTGTTTGGTTGGGTTGGATGGTCTGGGGTCTTGTGGGTTGGTTGGTTGGTGACGGACACGTGGGCTGGTTGCAGACACCTGGGCTTAGTTGGGGTTCAGAATGGGGTTGTTGGCGGACATCTGGGCAGGCTTGGGGGGGAGACAGCCCCCTCCTCTGTCCTTCTGCCCCCTCTGAGCCCCCTGGCGCTGCCCCCCAGCAACACTTCAGCCACCGCTGAGGAGAGCTGGTACGAGAACGAAGGTGGCACCTGGACAGCATCCGATGGCTTCGTCCTCGACAACGGCAACGCCACCGAACCAGGTCGGGAGAGCTCCGGGGGGCAGCACTGGGGGGGGTGGTGGGACAACAGCTGCTCCCCCAGCCCCACCACTCACCCCATCGCCCCCCACCCATGTCCCCAACAGGCGGCAGCCTACGGAGCTTCACGGCCTCACTGGAACGGGTCAACACCGACATCCCGGTGGGTGCCCCCCCAGATTCGTGCCCCCCCCTGCACCAACCCACCACCCCTCAGCCCCCCCGGACCCACCTCACCTCTGTCCCCTTCTCCTTTCTCTCCACCCCCCCACAGATGCAGATCGCCAGACCCTCACTGCGGCCCCAGTTGTGACCCAGGTACTGTGAGATGTGGGGCAGGGGAATGTGGGGTGGAAACACAGGGTGTGGGGGTGGGGTGGGGTCAGGGGGATGTGGGGCAGAGCGCTGTGGGGCAGGGGGATGTGGGAGCCAAGAATCTTCTCAATGATTCTCCTCCAAGGTCTTTGCTGGCCCCTCCTCACCTCATTGCCCACCAGCACTACCAGGACCTTCTCAAGGATGCTGATTCCAAGGACAATGTTGCCTCCTGCTCGCCTTGGTGCCCACCAGCACTTCCAGGACCTTCTCAAGGATGCTGATTCCAAGGACTGTGTTGCCTCCTCCTCACCTCGGTGCCCATCAGGACCTCCAGGACCTTCTCAAGGATGCTGATTCCAAGGACAATGTTGCCTCCTGCTCACCTTGGTGCCCACCAGCACTTCCAGGACCTTCACAACGATGCTGCTTCCAAGGTCATCGTTGGCTCCTGCTCACCGTGGTGCCCACAGAAGTAATCTGGGAAGAAGCAGATGGGGCTGGGAACAATTTGGGAAGACTTGGCCAGGAGTCAATCTGGGGAGACCCAACCGGGAGACCCAACCATGGCTGGAAATGCTCCTGAAAGACCCAACCATGGCTCAAAATGCTCTTGAAAGACCCAGCCATGGCTCAGAATACTCTTGGAAGACCCAAGCATGGCTGGAAATGCTCTTGGAAGACACAACCATGGCTGGAAATGCTCTTTGAAGGCCCAACCATGTTTGGAAGCAATTTGTAGGAACCTGGTGGAGCTGGAAGTGGCCCAGGACAGCCCAGCAGTGATTGGAAATGGGCTTGGCAGGACACCGGCGTGTTTTTTTGCTCAGCGAGGTGGAGGAAACACCTGTGTTTGCAGATCCTGGCATTGAGGGACAGGACTCCTGGCCAGCGTCTGCCCATCCCACTTAGGGATGGGCAATCCCAATAAAAATTCTGTGCACCCAAAGAAAAATTCTGCTGCTGCCTCCGGCCCCACCCCAGCCATGGAAACAGGGGATGTTGGGGCCGGGGTGGGAACTGGCCAACCACGGCCCCCTTAGGGCTGCAGCTGCTGGGGTCCATCTGGGTCCTTCTGGGGGGTCTTCACCAGTGCTGGGGGCCACCAGAACCCACAAATCCCCAGCTCCCAGTCCCAAATTTGGGTGAGACTCACCCCAAATCTCCCCAGCCCTACAGGTCCTAGAAGGTCCCCAAATGCCCCCGGCCCTACAGTTCGTGGCAGCTCCCTGGGCACCAGCAAAGCCTCATGGGATGGTGACAGGGACGAGGGACGTTGGGGACGGGGGATATGGCGGATGGAGATGGGGGGCACCAGGAATGGGGATGGACACCAAAGATGGGGGGGACATCAAAGATGGGGGGACACCAGGGATGGAGATGGGGGACACCAGGGATGGGGGGACATCACTGATGGGGCTGGGAGACAAAAAGGATGTGGATGTGCTCCCAAATTGCCCCAAATGCCGCAAAAATGGACACCAATTGCCCCAAAGTGAACACAAAACACACCTAAATGTCCCCAAATGTTCCCAAACTGTCCCCAAAAGTCCCAAAACAGACTTGAAATGGCCCCAAAGTGGACCCCAAGACAGCCCCGGTATAGAAAAGCCCCAAAGTGCCCCGGAACGGCCCCAAAGCAGCCTGAAGATTGGACCTGGAACTGACCTGAAAAAAAAACCAACATCAAAATATCCCCAAATGGCTCCAAATGCCCCCATATCACAGAATCTCAGAACCATCTAGGTTGGAAGAGACCTCCGAGATCACCGAGTCCAACCTCTGACCTAACACTAACAAGTCCTCCACTAAACCATATCACCAAGCTCTACATCTAAGCGTCTTTTAAAGACCTCCAGGGATGGTGACTCAACCACTTCCCTGGGCAGCCCATTCCAATGCCTAACAACCCTTTCCGTAAAGAAGTTCTTCCTAATATCCAACCTAAACCTCCCCTGGTGCAACTTTAGCCCCTTCCCCCTCGTCCTGTCACCAGGCACATGGGAGAACAGACCACCCCAGGGTGGTGATACTGGGGAGGGGGCCGTTGTGGTTGTCCCCAATATCGGGGAGGGGACCGTCACGTTTGTCCCCATGGTCACGGTGCCCACGACTCGTCCAGGCATGGCTGCGCCCCGCAACCACCGCCTGCCCTGGGAACGCGCGGCTCCTCCCCGCAGAGGGGCAAAGTTCCCCACTGCCACTCCTGCTCCAGGCATGGCTCCGCACCGGGATGCTGCTGGCAGTGCCGTGGGGCTTGGGGGCACGAAGATGGGGTCTTGCACCCGGGCCTTCCTCCTCCTCTTCCTCCTCCTCCTTTATGGGGATGCAGCTGGTGAGTGGAGCACACGTCGGGGCGGGAGGGGGTGGCCTCCCCTGGGCCATCTCCTTGGAGTGTGTTGGGGAGGCTGAGGGAAGAATCGGCCTCCACGGCCTGAGGTGGCACTGTCCTGGTGGGGACGGGGACAGGGATGTTTGGGAGGGGGACGGGGACACTGGGGAGGGGAACGAGGACAAGGACAGGGATGGAGACACTCCACAGCCCCCTGCCGTGCATTGATGGCACTGATGAGGGTCAGTGGAGGCCAAAATTGGGGCAGGGGAGGCCACAAATTGGGGCAGTGTAGACGATGAACTGGAGTGGTGGAGGCCAGAACTGGGGCATCAGAGGCCAGGATTGGGGCACTGGAGGCCAGAATTGAGACAGGGGAGGCCATGAGCTTGGGCAGAAGAGACCACAAATTGGGACAGCAGAGGCCACGTCCTCCTGTGCGGCCTCCGCCCCACCTGTCCCACGGACGTGTGAACGGGAACAGGACAAGGGTCAGATGAAAGCGAAAGTGGGGGGGGAGGGTAGTGGTGGCGGCGGGAGGGGGTGGGGAAGGCCAGGTGCGAGGCTGGGGGGTACAAATGGGAAAGGTGCGGGACGGGGCGGCTGCCACGAGGTGCTGACAGCAGCCGCCTCGCTTCTGACCTCACTGGCAACTAAAACCCCGATCGGTCTTGGTGATCAAGGAAATGTCTCTGATGAAACCTCCGCAGCAACACCTCTCTCCACGACCTCCAGTACACTCCCAGAAAACCCCACAGGCCCCACCTCCACTCCAGGGACCTCTGCAGTGGGCTCCACGAAGTCCTCAGAGACCTCCTTGGCCTTCTCTTCCTCTCTGGAAATCTCCACAGACCTCACCTCCATTCCAGGGACTTCCACAGCAGCCTCCAGCACCTCCCAAGAGACCACCTCCATGTCCTCCAGCACAACTCTAGAAACCCCCACAGGCCTCATCTCCACTCCAGGGACCTCCACAGCAGCCTCCACCACCTCCACAGAGACCCCCACGGCCTCCGGCACAACTCCAGAAACTCCCACAGGCCCCACCTCCACACCAGGGACCTCGACTCTGGCCTCCACCACCTCCCAAGAGACCCCTTCTGCCTCCTCCTCCTCTCCAGAAACCCCCACCTCCACTCCGGAGACCTCCACAGTAGCCTCCACAACCCCCCCAGATACCTCCACAGCCTCCAGCACAACTCTGGAAACCCCCACCGGCCTCACCTCCACACTGGGGACCTCAACTCTGGCCTCCAGCACCTCCCAAGAGACCTCCTTGGCCTCCTCTTCCTCTCCAGAAACCTCCACTGGCCTCACCTCCACTCCGGAGACCTCCACAGCAGCCTCCACGACCTCTTCAACAACCTCCACGGCCTCAACAACTGAAGGAACCTCCCCTGGTTCCACAGGAGTGACTCCTTCCAGTGCAGGAACAGCTTCCCCTGCCTCAGCCTCCACTGAAACCATCTCCACCAATACAGCTCCAGTCTCCACCAGTATGGGAACAGTCACCACCAGTACAGCCCCAGTGACCACCAGTACAGCTCCAGTGACCACCAGCACAGTTCCAGTGACCACCACTACAGCTCCAGTGTCCACAAGTACAGCCCCACTGACCACCAGTACTGTCACAGTGACCGCCAGTACCACCCCAGTGACCACCAGCACAGCTCCAGTGACCACCAGCGCCGCCCCAGTGATCACCAGTACAGCTCCAGTGACCACCAGTACCACCCCAGTGACCACCAGCACAGCTCCAGTGACCACCAGCACAGCCCCAGTGACCACCAGCACCACCCCAGTGACCACCAGTACCGCCCCAGTGACCACCAGTACCGCCCCAGTGACCACCAGCACCGCCCCAGTGACCACCGGCACTGCCCCAGTGACCACCAGTACCATCCCAATGACCACCAGCACAGCCCCAGTGACCACCAGTACCACCCCAGTGACCACCAGCACCGCCCCAGTGACCACCGGCACTGCCCCAGTGACCACCAGTACCATCCCAATGACCACCAGCACAGCCCCAGTGACCACCAGTACCACCCCAGTGACCAGCAGCACAGCTCCAGTGACCACCAGTACCATCCCAATGACCACCAGTACAGCCCCACTGACCACCAGTACAGCCCCACTGACCACCAGCACAGCTCCAGTGACCACCGGTACCGCTCCAGTGACCACCAGTACAGCCCCAGTGACCACCAGCACGGCCCCAGTGACCTCCAGTACGGCTCCAGTTACCACCAGTACCGCCCCAGTGACCACCAGCACAGCTCCAGTGACCACCAGTACAACCCCAGTGACCACTAGTACAGCTCCAGTTGCCACCAGCACAGCCCCAGTGACAACCAGTACAGCCCCACTGACCACCAGTACTGTCCCAGTGACCACCAGTACCGCCCCAGTGACCACCAGTACAGCCCCAGTGACCACCAGCATGGCCCCAGTGACCGCCAGTACAGCCCCAGTGATCACCAGTACCGCCCCAGTGATCACCAGTACTGTCCCAGTGACCACCAGCACAGCTCCAGTGACCACCAGCACAGCCCCAGTGACCACCAGTACCACCCCAGTGACCACCAGCACCACCCCAGTGACCACCAGCACTGCCCCAGTGATTACCAGTACCATCCCAATGACCACCAGTACAGCCCCAGTGACCACCAGTACAGCTCCAGTGACCACCAGTACTGCCCCAGTGATCACCAGTACTGTCCCAGTGACCACCAGCGCCACCCCAGTGACCACCAGCACAGCTCCAGTGACCACCAGTACCACCCCAGTGACCACCAGCACAGCTCCAGTGACCACCAGCACAGCCCCAGTGACCACCAGTACCACCCCAGTGACCACCAGCACCACCCCAGTGACCACCAGCACTGCCCCAGTGATCACCAGTACCATCCCAATGACCACCAGTACAGCCCCAGTGACCACCAGTACAGCTCCAGTGACCACCAGTACTGCCCCAGTGATCACCAGTACTGTCCCAGTGACCACCAGCACGGCCCCAGTGACCACCAGTACAGGTCCAGTGACCACGAGTACTGCCCCAGTGATCACCAGTACCATCCCAATGACCACCAGTACAGCCCCAGTGACCACCAGTACAGCTCCAGTGACCACCAGTACTGCCCCAGTGATCACCAGTACTGTCCCAGTGACCACCAGCGCCACCCCAGTGACCACCAGCACAGCTTCAGTGACCACCAGTACCATCCCAATGACCACCAGCACAGCTCCAGTGACCACCACCACCTCCCGAGTGACCACCACCACTTCCCCAGTCACCACCACCACCTCCCAAACGACCACAACTACCACAACCATGACCACTACCACGACGACAACCACCACCACCCCAACGACCACGACCACCACCACCACTACTGCAACCACCACCACCACCACCACCACCCCAACAACCACCACCACCCAAACGACCACCACTGTTCCTCCAGGTCAGCCTCCATATCTCTCCTGTCCTCCCTCCTCTCGGCCTCCTCCCTCCTCCACTCCACCTCCCAGGCCTCCATGGCTGACCCTCACCCCTGTCTTCCCTGGGGTCTCCTCATGGGACCCCCCCACCCCTGGCTGCCCCCTGACATCTGCTCTCCCCGCAGTGGTCTGCCAGAATGGAGGCACCTACGACTCCATCAAGTGCCTCTGCCTCCCCGACTTCTACGGCCCCTTGTGCGAGTTCTTCAGCGACTCCATCACCACCGAGCTCCGTAAGTGCAGCCTCCCCCCAACCCACAGCCTCCGCCTGGCCTGCAACCTCCGCCCAGCCCCGGCCCCCCATGCTCACCCCCTTCTGGCCTCCCGCAGCCATTGAGGGGACAATTGTGGCCAACGTGGAGCTGGTGGTGACTGTCACCAATTTCAACTACACGGAGGAGCTGCAGGACCCCCGCTCGGAGGCCTTTGAGAGCTTTGAGAAGCAATTCCGGCAGGAGGTGAGGCCCGGGAGCATGAGGGGAGGCTGGGCCCTGTGAGGGGAGGCTGGGAATCCGAGGGGAGGCTGGGAGCTCAAGGGGAGACCAGGGTGCGCAAGGGGAATTAGGAAGCACAACAGGAGACTGGGAGCAAGAGGGAAGCCGGGAGCGAGAGGGGAGGTCAAGCCCCGTGAGGGGAGGCCGAGCCGTACCGGACCCATCCTCATGGCACCCCTTGCCCTGGCAGATGGCCAAGATCTATAGCTCCGTGCCTGGCTATGAGGGCGTGAAGATCCTCCGCATTGTGCCGGCGGCCTCCAGCAGGCGGGGAGCCCGGGTGCGCAGGGCCGGGGGAGACTCCGCGTCCTCCCCCGTGGGCACCGGCCTCAACGTGGACCACGAGGTCATCTTCAGAACCACCGCCAGCCCCAACCTGACCGAGGAGTTCCAGAACAAGACGCAGGAGCTGGTGCAGAAGCTTCGGGAGACTGCCGACAGCCAGAGCGACTGCGAGAATGACTCCTGTGGGTGTCCCGTCCTCACCCCTCAGCCCCTGACCCCTCGGGCAGGCCTCAGAGAAGGGTCCCTGACAGCCTCTCTCTCCCCACAGCCATCGTCTGCTTCAAGGTGCCACCCAGTCCCGTCATCAAGAACATGACGGAGTCCACTTCATTTGACGGTGAGGCCTGGGTGGCCGGGGTGCCCCCAAGGAGCCCCATGCGCCCCCCCTGAGCCCCATATGCACCCCACCAGCCCCTACACACCCCACCACCCCATTTGACCCCCTCCCGTGCCCCCTCCTCAGCACTGTGCCAGCAGCGGGCGCCCGTCGGCTACCAGGACTACTACTATGCGCTGAACATGAGCAGCACCATCCGCTGCGTCACCAACTGCACGGCCAACACACTCGGCACCATGGACTGCCGCCATGGCGAGTGCCGCGTGACCCGCGCCGGGCCACAGTGCTTGTGAGTGCCACCACGCGTCCCTGTGTGCCCACCCCCCGGCCCCTTGGGAGCACCGGGCCTGACCTTTCCTTGTCCCTGCAGCTGCCGGGATGAATCGCTCTACTGGTACACGGGAACCCAGTGCTCCGGGCGTGTCAGCAAGGTGGCCACCGGGCTGGGGGTGGTGGTCACGGTGCTGCTCGTTGCCTGCATTGCCCTTGCTGTGCTGGTGATGCGGAGGAAGGGCAGGAAGAGGTAGAGGGGCAGGGATGGTTGGGGTGTATTGGATTGGGTTGGTTGGGTTGGGTTGAGGTGAGTAGGGTTGGGGTGGTTTGGTTTGGATGGGTTGGGTTGGTTAGGTTGTGTTTAGTAGGCTTGGGTTTAGTTGGGTTGGATGGATTTGGGTCTTTTGGGTTGGTTGCGGTGGTTCGGTTGGAAGGGATGGGATGGGATGGGATGGGATGGGATGGGATGGGATGGGATGGGATGGGATGTGTTTGGTTGGGTTGGATGGTCTGGGGTCTTGTGGGTTGGTCAGTTGGTGACGGACACGTGGGCTGGTGGCAGACACCTGGGCTTGGTTGCGGTTCAGAATGGGGTTGTCGGCGGACATCTGGGCAGGCTTGGGGGGGGAGACAGCCCCCTCCTCTGTCCTTCTGCCCCCTCCGAGCCCCCTGGCGCTGCCCCCCAGCAACACTTCGGCCACCGCTGAGGAGAGCTGGTATGAGAACGAAGGTGGCACCCGGACGGCATCCGATGGCTTCGTCCTCAACAACAGCAATGCCACCGACCCAGGTCGGGAGGGCTCCGGGGGGCAGCACTGGGGGGGTTGGTGGGACCACAGCTGCTCCCCCAGCCCCACCACTCACCCCATCGCCCCCCACCCATGTCCCTAACAGGCGGCAGCCTACGGAGCTTCACGGCCTCACTGGACCGGGTCAACACCGACATCCCGGTGGGTGCCCCCCCAGATTCGTGCCCCCCCCTGCACCCACCCACCACCCCTCAGCCCCCCCGGACCCACCTCACCTCTGTCCCCTTCTCCTTTCTCTCCACCCCTCCACAGATGCTGATCGCCAGACCCTGCGATGGTTGGAATTGCTCTTGGGAACCCAACGATGGTTGGAATCAATCTTGGAGAACCCAACGATGGTTGGACACAACTTGGGAAGACCCCACGATGGCTGGAATCAACCTACCAGCCCCCAACCCCAGCCCCCAGTCCCCAATTTGGGTCAGATTCACCCCAAAAAGGAAGAAACACCCCCTCCCCAGGACACTGCGATACCCCTAGGGTGGTGATACCGGGGAGGGGGCCGTCATGGTTGTCCCCGATAATGGGGAGGGGACTGTCACATTTGTCCCCACGGTCATGGTGCCAATGATTGGTCCGGGCATGGCCACGCCCCTCAACGACTGCCTGCCCTGGGAACGCGCGGCTCCTCCCCACAGAGGGGCAAAGTTCCCCACTGCCACTCCTGCCCCGGGCATGGCTCCACACTGGGATGCTTCTGGAGGCACTGGGGGGCTGGGGAACACCAAGATGGGGTCTTGCACCCAGGCCTTCCTCCTCCTCTTCCTCCTCCTCCTCTACGGGGATGCAGCAGGTGAGTAAAGCCTGGCTGGGGGGCAATGAAATGCAGCCATGGGGTGGGAGGAGGCGGCCTCCTCTGGGGCATCTCCTTGGGGTGTGTTGGGGATGCTGAGAGGGGAATCGGCGTCCACGGCCTGATGTGGCACCGTCCTGGTGGGGACGGGGGCTGGGACATTGGGGAGGGGAACGGGGACACTGGGGAGGGGGACAGGGATATTGGGGAGGGGGACAGGGACAAGGACAGGGATGGGGACACTCCACAGCCCCCCACCCCGCAGTGATGGCACTGATGAGGGCCAGTGGAGGCCAAAATTGGGGCAGGGGAGGCCACAAATCGGGGCAGCGTAGATGATGAATTGGGGGTGGTGGAGGCCAGAACTGTGGCATCGGAGACCAGAACTGGGGCAGTGGAGGCAAAAACTGGGGCACGGGAGGCTGGAATTGGGGCAGTTGAAGCCAGGACTGGGGCACTGGAGGCCAGTATTGGGACAGGGGAGGCCATGAGCTTGGGTAGAAGAGACCAAAAACTGGGACAGCAGAGGCCATGTCCTCCTGTGCAGCCTCCGCCCCACCCGTCCCACGGACGTGTGAACGGGAACAGGACAAGGGTCAGATGAAAGCGAAAGTGGGGGAGAGGTTGGCGGGGGGGGGGGGGGGGAATGGCCAGGGGCGAGGCCGGGGGGTACAAAGGGTAAATGTGTGGGACAGGGCAGCCTCCACACAAAGATGAGTGACGCAGCCTCTACATCAAAAGGAACCACCACGGAAGGGATGGGGAGCAGTAATGGGGTCCAAACCAGCTCCTCCAGCAGCAGTAGCACAGAGACAAGCCCAACGAATAAGCACAGCACCATTAACAACACGGCGTACAGCACAGAAAATAACTTGACCACTCTCAACAACACTGGGACCACCATCACCAACACCGGAAACACCGCAACCAACACTGGGACCACCCCTAGTAGCACTGGGACCACCCCAACAAACACCGGGACCACCCCATGCAACACCAGGACCACCCTACCCAACACCGGAGACACCCCAACCAATAGCGGAAACTCCCCTACCAACACCAGAAACACCATCACCAACACTGGAAACACCCTAACCAACACTGGGACCACCCCAACAAACACCGGGACCACCCCAAACAACACTGGGACAATCATAACCTACTCTGGAAACACCCCAATCAACACCGGAAACACCCCTACCAACACTGGGACCACTCCAACAAACACCGGGACCACCACAACCAACACTGGAAACACCCTAACCAACACTGGGACCACCCCCAGCAACACCGGAAACACCGCAACCAACACTGGGACCACCCCCAGCAACACCGGAAACACCCCAACCAACACTGAGACCACCTCCAGTAGCACCGGTACCATGACAACCAACATCGGAACCACCCCACCCAACACCGGGACCACCCCTACCAACACCGGAAACACCACAACCAACACTGGGACCACCATCACCAACACCGGAAACACCGCAACCAACACTGGGACCACCTCAACAAACACTGGGACCACCACAACCAACACTGGAAACACCCTAACCAACACTGGGACCACACCCAGCAACACCGGAAACACCGCAACCAACACTGGGACCACCCCCAGCAACACCGGAAACACCCCTACCAACACCAGGACCACCCCAACCAACACCGGAAACTCCCCTACCAACACCGGGACCACCGCCACCAACACCAGAAACACCCCAACCAACACTGAGACCACCTCCAGTAGCAGTGGTACCATGCCAACCAACATCGGAACCACTCCTACCAACACCGGGACCACCCCAACCAACACTGGGACCACGTCCAGCAACACCGGGACCACACCCACGAACACTGGAAACACCCCAGCCAACACTGAGACTACCTCCAGTAGCACCGGGACCACCCCAACCAACACTGGAAACACCCCTACCAACACACGGACCACTACCCCCAACACCGGGACCACCCTAACCAGCACCGGGACCAGCCCAACAAACACCGGAAACACCCCAACCACCACCGGGACCACTTCCACTAGCATTGGGACCATCCCAACAAACACCGGGACCACCCCCAGTAACACTGCGATCACTGCCACCAACACAGGAACCACCCCTACCAACACCGTGACCACCACAACCAACACCGGAAACACCCCAACCAACACCGGGACCACCCCAACCAACACCGGGACCATCCCAACAAACACTGGGACCACCCCCAGTAACATTGTGACCACTGCCACCAACACCGGGACCGCCCCCAGCAACATCGGGACCACCCCCACCAACACCTGGACCACCCCTAGCAACACTGGGACCACTACCCCCAACACTGGGACCACCCGAACTAACACCATGACCACCCCCAGTAACACTGCGACCACCCCAACCAACACTGGGACCACCCCAACAAACACTGGGACCACCCCCAGCAACACCGGGACCACCCCCACCAACACCTGGACCACCCCAACCAACACCCAGACCGTCACAATCATCACCGGAAACACTGCTACCAACACCTGGACCACTCCAACAAACACCGGGACCACTACCCCCAACACTGGGACCACCCCAGGTAACACCGGGACCACCCCCAGTAACACTGGTACCACCCCCAGTAACACTGCGACCACCCAAACCAACACCGGGACCACCACAACCAATACTGGCAACACCCCAACCAACACTGGGACCACTGCCACCAACACCAGGACCACCGCCACCAACACCAGGACCACGGCCATCAACACCGGGACCACTCCAACCAACACCGGGACCACTGTCACCAACACTGGGACCACTACCCCCAACACCAGGACCACCCCTAGCAACACCGGGACCACCAGTACTGTCCCAGTAACAATGAGCACTGCCCCTGTGACAACCAGCAGCACCCCAGTCACCACCAGGACAGCTCCAGTCACCACCAGTATGGGACCAGTAACCACAAGCACCGCCCCAGTGAGCACCAGTACCACCCCACTGACCACCAGTACAGCCCCCGTAACCACCAGCACCACCCCAGTAACCACCAGCACTGCCCCAGTGACCACCACCCCCTCCCCAGTGACCACCACCACCATCCCAGCGACCACCACCACCTCCCCAGTGACCACCAGCACCTCCCCAGTGACCACCAACACCGCCCCAGTGACCACCAATACAGCTCCAGTGACCACCACCACCTCCCCAGTGACCACCACCACTGTCCAAGCGACCACCACCCCCCTCCCCAGTGACCACCACCCCCTCCCCAGTGACCACCAGCACCACCCCAGTGACCACCACCACCTCCCTAATAACCACCAGTACAGCTCCAGTGACCACCACCCCCTCCCCAGTGACCACCACCACCATCCCAGCGACCACCACCACCTCCCCAGTGACCACCAGCACCGCCCCAGTGACCACCAACACCGCCCCAGTGACCACCAATACAGCTCCAGTGACCACCACCACCTCCCCAGTGACCACCACCACTGTCCAAGCGACCACCACCCCCTCCCCAGTGACCACCACCCCCTCCCCAGTGACCACCAGCACCACCCCAGTGACCACCACCACCTCCCCAATAACCAGCAGTACAGTTCCAGTGACCACCACCCCCTCCCCAGTGACCACCACCACCATCCCAGCGACCACCACCACCTCCCCAGTGACCACCAGCACCTCCCCAGTAACCACCAGTACAGCTTCAGTTACCACCACCACCATCCCAGTGACCACCACCACCTCCCCAGTGACCACCACAACCTCCCCAGTGACCACCACCACCACCCCAGCAACCACTACCACTTCCCTAGTGACCACCACCACCTCCGCAACGACCACAACCACCACCACAACCAGTACCACGACAACAACTACCACCACACCAACAACCACGACCACCACCACTACCACCACCCCAACCACCACCACCACCCGAACGACCACCACCGTTCCTCCAGGTCAGCCTCCACATCCCTCCTGTCCTCCCTCCTCTCAGCCTCCTCCCTCCTCCACTCCACCTCCCAGGCCTCCATTGCTGACCCTCACCCCTGTCTTCCCTGGGGTCTCCTCATGGGACCCCCACCCCTGGCTGCCCCCTGACATCTGCTCTCCCCGCAGTGGTCTGCCAGAATGGAGGCACCTACGACTCCATCAAGTGCCTCTGCCTCCCCGACTTCTACGGCCCCTTGTGCGAGTTCTTCAGCGACTCCATCACCACCGAGCTCCGTAAGTGCAGCCTCCCCCCAACCCACAGCCTCCGCCTGGCCTGCAACCTCCGCCCAGCCCCGGCCCCCCATACTCACCCCCTTCTGGCCTCCCGCAGCCATTGAGGGGACAATTGTGGCCAACGTGGAGCTGGTGGTGACTGTCACCAATTTCAACTACACGGAGGAGCTGCAGGACCCCCGCTCGGAGGCCTATGAGAGGTTTGAGAAGCAATTCCGGCAGGAGGTGAGGCCCGGGAGCATGAGGGGAGGCTGGGCCCTGTGAGGGGAGGCTGGGAATCCGAGGGGAGGCTGGGAGCTCAAGGGGAGACCAGGGTGCGCAAGGGGAATTAGGAAGCACAACAGGAGACTGGGAGCAAGAGGGAAGCCGGGAGCGAGAGGGGAGGTCAAGCCCCGTGAGGGGAGGCCGAGCCGTACCGGACCCATCCTCATGGCACCCCTTGCCCTGGCAGATGGCCAAGATCTATAGCTCCGTGCCTGGCTATGAGGGCGTGAAGATCCTCCGCATTGTGCCGGCGGCCTCCAGCAGGCGGGGAGCCCGGGTGCGCAGGGCCGGGGGAGACTCCGCGTCCTCCCCCGTGGGCACCGGCCTCAACGTGGACCACGAGGTCATCTTCAGAACCACCGCCAGCCCCAACCTGACCGAGGAGTTCCAGAACAAGACGCAGGAGCTGGTGCAGAAGCTTCGGGAGACTGCCGACAGCCAGAGCAACTGCGAGAATGACTCCTGTGGGTGTTGTGTCCTCCCCCTTCGCCCCCCGACCCCTCGGGGAGGCCCTGGAGAAGGGTCCCTGACAGCCTCTCTCTCCCCACAGCCATCGTCTGCTTCAAGGTGCCACCCAGTCCCATCATCAAGAACATGACGGAGTCCACTTCATTTGACGGTGAGGCCTGGATGGCCGGGGTGCCCCCAAGGAGCCCCATGTTCCCCCTGAGCCCCCTATGTGCCCCACCAGCCCCTACACACCCCACCACCCCATTTGACCCCCTCCCGTGCCCCCTCCTCAGCACTGTGCCAGCAGCGGGCGCCCGTCGGCTACCAGGACTACTACTATGCGCTGAACACGAGCAGCACCATCCGCTGCGTCACCAACTGCACGGCCAACACACTCGGCACCATGGACTGCCGCCATGGCGAGTGCCGCGTCACCCGCGCCGGGCCACAGTGCTTGTGAGTGCCACCACGCGTCCCTGTGTGCCCACCCCCCGGCCCCTTGGGAGCACCGGGCCTGACCTTTCCTTGTCCCTGCAGCTGCCGGGATGAATCGCTCTACTGGTACACGGGAACCCAGTGCTCCGGGCGTGTCAGCAAGGTGGCCACCGGGCTGGGGGTGGTGGTCACGGTGCTGCTCGTCGCCTGCATCACCCTTGCTGTGCTGGTGATGCGGAGGAAGGGCAGGAAGAGGTAGAGGGGCAGGGATGGTTGGGGTGTATTGGATTGGGTTGGTTGGGTTGGTTGGGTTGGGTTGAGGTGAGTAGGGTTGGGGTGAGTTGGGGTGGTTTGGTTTGGATGGGTTGGGTTGGTTAGGTTGTGTTTAGTAGGCTTGGGTTTAGTTGGGTTGGATGGATTTGGGTCTTTTGGGTTGGTTGCGGTGGTTCGGTTGGAAGGGATGGGATGGGATGGGATGGGATGGGAGATGGGATGGGATGGGATGGGATGGGATGGGATGAGATGAGATGGGATGGGATGGGATGGGTTTGGTTGGGTTGGGTTGGATGGTCTGGGGTCTTGTGGGTTGGTTGGTTGGTGACGGACACATGGGCTGGTGGCAGACACCTGGGCTTAGTTGGGGTTCAGAATGGGGTTGTTGGTGGACATCTGGGCAGGCTTGGGGGGGGAGACAGCCCCCTCCTCTGTCCTTCTGCCCCCTCTGAGCCCCCTGGCGCTGCCCCCCAGCAACACTTCGTCCACCGCTGAGGAGAGCTGGTACAAGAACGAAGGTGGCACCTGGACAGCATCCGATGGCTTCGTCCTCAACAACAGCAATGCCACCGACCCAGGTCGGGAGGGCTCCTGGGGGCAGCACTGGGGGGGGTGGTGGGACAACAGCTGCTCCCCCAGCCCCACCACTCACCCCATCGCCCCCCACCCATGTCCCCAACAGGCGGCAGCCTACGGAGCTTCACGGCCTCACTGGAACGGGTCAACACCGACATCCCGGTGGGTGCCCCCAAGACCCGTCCCCCCCCCACACGCACCCACCACCCCTCAGCCCCCCCGGACCCACCTCACCTCTGTCCCCTTCTCCTTTCTCTCCACCCCCCCACAGATGCAGATCGCCAGACCCTCACTGCGGCCCCAGTTGTGACCCAGGTACTGTGAGATGTGGGGCAGGGGAATGTGGGGTGGGAACACAGGGTGTGGGGCTGGGGTGGGGTCAGGGGGATGTGGGGCAGAGCGCTGTGGGGCAGGGGGATGTGGGAGCCAAGAATCTTCTCAATGATTCTCCTCCAAGGTCTTCGCTGGCCCCTCCTCATCTCATTGCCCACCAGGACCTCCAGGACCTTCTCGACGACGCTGATTCCAAGGACTATGTTGCCTCCTCCTCACCTCGATGCCCATCAGGACCTCCAGGACCTTCTCAAGGATGCTGATTCCAAGGACAATGTTGCCTCCTGCTCACCTCAGTGCCCACCAGCACTTCCAGGACCTTCTCAGTGATGCTGCTTCCAAGGTCATCGTTGGCTCCTGCTCAATGCGGAGCCCACGGAGGTAATCTGAGAAAAAGCAGATGGGGTTGGGAACAATTTGGGAAGACTCGGCCAGGAGTCAACGTGGGGAGACCCAACCGGGGAGACCCAACCATGGCTGGAAATGCTCTTGGAAGAGCCAACCATGGCTCAAAATGCTCTTGAAAGACCCAGCCATGGCTCAGAATACTCTTGGAAGACCCAAGCATGGCTGGAAATGCTCCTGGAAGACCCAGCCATGGCTGGAAATGCTCTTTGAAGACCCAGCCATGTTTGGAAGCAATCTGTAGGAACCTGGTGGAGCTGGAAGTGGCCCAGGACAGCCCAGCAGTGACTGGAAATGGGCTTGGCAGGACACAGGCGCGGTTTTTGGCTCAGTGAGGAGGAGGAAACACCTGTTTGCAGATCCTGGCAGTGAGGGACAGGACTCCCGGCCAGCATCTGCCCATCCCACTTAGGGATGGGCAATCCCAATAAAAATTCTTTGCATCCGAAGAAAAATTCTGCTGCTGCCTCCGGCCCCACCCCAGCCATGGTCACAAGGGATGTTGGGGCCGGGGTGGGAACCGGCCAACCACGGCCCCCTTGGGGCTGCAGCTGCTGGGATCCATCTGGGTCCTTCTGGGGGGTCTTCACCAGTGCTGGAGGCCACCAGAACCCACAAATCCCCAGCTCCCAGTCCCAAATTTGGGTGAGACTCACCCCAAATCTCCCCAGCCCTACAGGTCCTAGAAGGTCCCCAAATGCCCCCGGCCCTACAGGTCCTGGCAGCTCCCTGGGCACCAGCAAAGCCTCATGGGATGGTGACAGGGACGAGGGACGTTGGGGACGGGGGATATGGCAGATGGAGATGGGGGGCACCAGGAATGGGGATGGACACCAAAGATGGGGGGGACATCAAAGATGGGGGGACACCAGGGAGGAGATGGGGGACACCAG
>NW_024429099.1:46226-82469 GCF_009769625.2 Cygnus olor | reverse complement strand
ATGGCCGCCCTCCCTGAGGGCCCCCTCAGCCTCCCTGCTGGGCCCGGCCTGCGCCGTGAGGGGGGAGCCGAGGCTGTGCCCCCCTTTTTGGGGTCTCCTCGAAAAAAAAATCGAAATCCTGAAGGACTGGGGTGGAAAACGGGGTTTTGTGTTTTTACGGCACGCAGTAAAGAGCAAAATTTCAAGGATTTGGGTGGAAAAATGAGGGGTCACACCCCAGCCCCATTTTGGGAGAATACAAGTTTTATTTTGGTAAATTTTGTTTTGAGAGGATAAAGGTTTGAGAGGACAAAGTTTACTTTGGTCAAGTTTTATTCTGGGAAAATCCACCCTTTTCAACTCAAAAGCTCTGTTGGAGGTCAGAAAACCTCCTTAGACCGTGCCTGGAGGAGTTTGAAAGGTTTAGGGGCACGCTTCCATGGGGGATTTCTCCAAATTAGGTTGAGAGATCTTTCCAACCTTAACGATTTTATCATTTCAGGCTTAAAAAAATCTTTTTAAGGGACCACAAAATGGCCGCCCTCCCTGAGGGCCCCCTCAGCCTCCCTGCTGGGCCCGGCCTGCGCCGTGAGGGGGGAGCCGAGGCTGTGCCCCCCTTTTTGGGGTCTTCTTCCAAAAAAATCGAAATTTTGAAGGACTGGGGAGTGAAAAATGGGGTTTTGTGGTTGTAGAGCACGCGGAAAACACAAAAGTCCAAGGATTTGGGTGGAAAAATGAGGGGTCGAACCCCAGCCCCATTTTGAGAGGAGAAAGTTTTATTTTGGTAAATTTCATTTTGAGAGGATAAAGTTTTGAGAGGACAAAGTTTTGAGAAGACGTAGTTTTATTTTGGTAAACTTTTATTTTGGGAAAATCCACCCTTTTCAACTCAAAAGCTCTGTTGGAGGTCAGAAAACCTCCTTAGACCGTGCCTGGAGGAGTTTGAAAGGTTTAGGGGCACGCTTCCATGGGGGATTTCTCCAAATTAGGTTGAGAGATCTTTCCAACCTTAACGATTTTATCATTTCAGGCTTAAAAAAATCTTTTTAAGGGACCACAAAATGGCCGCCCTCCCTGAGGGCCCCCTCAGCCTCCCTGCTGGGCCCGGCCTGCGCCGTGAGGGGGGAGCCGAGGCTGTGCCCCCCTTTTTGGGGTCTTCTTCCAAAAAAATCGAAATTTTGAAGGACTGGGGAGTGAAAAATGGGGTTTTGTGGTTGTAGAGCACGCGGAAAACACAAAAGTCCAAGGATTTGGGTGGAAAAATGAGGGGTCGAACCCCAGCCCCATTTTGAGAGGAGAAAGTTTTATTTTGGTAAATTTCATTTTGAGAGGATAAAGTTTTGAGAGGACAAAGTTTTGAGAAGACGTAGTTTTATTTTGGTCAACTTTTATTTTGGGAAAATCCACCCTTTTCAACTCAAAAGCTCTGTTGGAGGTCAGAAAACCTCCTTAGACCGTGCCTGGAGGAGTTTGAAAGGTTTAGGGGCACGCTTCCATGGGGGATTTCTCCAAATTAGGTTGAGAGATCTTTCCAACCTTAACGATTTTATCATTTCAGGCTAAAAACAATCTTTTTAAGGGACCACAAAATGGCCGCCCTCCCTGAGGGCCCCCTCAGTCTCCCTCCTGTGCCCGGCCTCCTCCTTTGGCGCCTGCTGAGGTGGCCTTCAACGAGACGGGGGGAGCCCAACCTTAAAGACTTTATAATTTCATGTGGAAAAAAAAAAAAAAAAAACAAAACCTCTTTTTTTTTTTTTTAAGATCCAAACCCCACTTTTTTAAATCCAACCCTCCCTTTTCAAGACCCCAAAGCCTCCCTGCAAGATTAAACCCTCCTTTTTCACACCAAATCCCATCTTTCAGTGCGAGGGGACCCTGTCTTTAGGGGCCGAAGCCTCATTTTGGGGTTTTAAAACCTTTCCTTTCAGTTCTAAGTCCATTTGTGAGGGCTCGAGGCCGAGCCTGGGGGAAAACCTGCGCCCCATGGGGGGGATTCTGCTGCCTTGGGTGGTGTGGGGGAGATTTAGGGGTTTTGGGGTGTTCTGGGGGCTTTTATGGGAGGCTGACGAGGGTGTGGGGTGGGGGAGCTGAGGCTGTGCCCCCCCAAATTTGGGGTCTCATGGCCGGGTGGGTGCTGTCGTTGGGGTCCCTTTGAGACCCGCGCCATGTCACGACGTAAAAGCCGTCGCCGCCTCGCCGCCCCCCCAGTGCCTGTCAGGACAGGGCAGGAGCGAGAGGGAGCGAGCCGGAGACCCCCCCGAGCGGAGCTTTGGCCGGAGTCCCAGCCTCAAACGACCCCAAAAAGTTCGGGATCTGAAGGGACCTCCAAGGATCACCCGCCCCAATCCTGGGGACCCCCTCACCCCGGGGGGCTCCTCCTTACCCCAAGTTGCTCCCCATCGCCCCGAGGGGCTCATCCTCACCCCGAGGGGCTCCCCACCACCCCGAGGGGCTCCCCACCACCCCGGGGGTCTCCCCATCACTCTGAGGGGCTCCCCACCATTCTGAGGGGCTCTCCATCACCCCGAGGTCTCCCCACCATCCCGGGGGCTCCCAACCATCCGTGGGGATCAGCACCACCCCGACGGGTCCCCTTCACTCCAAGGGGCTCCCAACCACCCTGAGAAGCTCCCCATCACCCTGGCCCCCCCCCCCTCACCATGGGGGGCACCTCCTTACCCCAAGTTGCTCCCCGTCACCCCAAAGTGCTCCCCACCACCCTGGGGGGCTCCCCATCACTCTGAGGGGCTTCTCACCACCCCATGGGCTCCCCACAAACCCCAGGGGCTCCCGACCATTCCCCGAGGAGCTCCCCACCACCCTGGGGGCCCCCGCTCACCCCGGGGGGCTCCTGCTTACCCCAAGTTGCTCCCCATCACCCCGACGGTCCCCCCACCACCCCGAGGGGCTCCCCTTCTCTCTGAGGCCCTTGCCTGCAGGAGAGCCGTGGAAAGGATCCGCAAAGTGGGCGAGTTCCTGGCCAAGTGCTCCTGGCTGCGGGGCAAGGGCTCCGAGCCCCCCAGGGAAGCCCCAAGTCCCCAAAGCAAAGCTCTGAGGGACCACAAAATGGCCGCCCTCCCTGAGGGCCCCCTCAGCCTCCCTGCTGGCCCCCTCAGCCTCCCTGCTGGGCCCGGCCTGCGCCGTGAGGGGGGAGCCGAGGCTCTGCCCCCCTTTTTGGGTTCTCCTCGAAAAAAAATCGAAATCCTGAAGGACTGGGGTGGAAAACGGGGTTTTGTGTTTTTACGGCACGCAGTAAAGAGCAAAATTTCAAGGATTTGGGTGGAAAAATGAGGGGTCACACCCCAGCCCCATTTTGGGAGAATACAAGTTTTATTTTGGTAAATTTTGTTTTGAGAGGATAAAGGTTTGAGAGGACAAAGTTTACTTTGGTCAAGTTTTATTTTGGGAAAATCCACCCTTTTCAACTCAAAAGCTCTGTTGGAGGTCAGAAAACCTCCTTAGACCGTGCCTGGAGGAGTTTGAAAGGTTTAGGGGCACGCTTCCATGGGGGATTTCTCCAAATTAGGTTGAGAGATCTTTCCAACCTTAACGATTTTATCATTTCAGGCTTAAAAAAATCTTTTTAAGGGACCACAAAATGGCCGCCCTCCCTGAGGGCCCCCTCAGCCTCCCTGCTGGGCCCGGCCTGCGCCGTGAGGGGGGAGCCGAGGCTGTGCCCCCCTTTTTGGGGTCTTCTTCCAAAAAAATCGAAATTTTGAAGGACTGGGGAGTGAAAAATGGGGTTTTGTGGTTGTAGAGCACGCGGAAAACACAAAAGTCCAGGGATTTGGGTGGAAAAATGAGGGGTCGAACCCCAGCCCCATTTTGAGAGGAGAAAGTTTTATTTTGGTAAATTTCATTTTGAGAGGATAAAGTTTTGAGAGGACAAAGTTTTGAGAAGACGTAGTTTTATTTTGGTAAACTTTTATTTTGGGAAAATCCACCCTTTTCAACTCAAAAGCTCTGTTGGAGGTCAGAAAACCTCCTTAGACCGTGCCTGGAGGAGTTTGAAAGGTTTAGGGGCACGCTTCCATGGGGGATTTCTCCAAATTAGGTTGAGAGATCTTTCCAACCTTAACGATTTTATCATTTCAGGCTAAAAACAATCTTTTTAAGGGACCACAAAATGGCCGCCCTCCCTGAGGGCCCCCTCAGTCTCCCTCCTGTGCCCGGCCTCCTCCTTTGGCGCCTGCTGAGGTGGCCTTCAACGAGACGGGGGGAGCCCAACCTTAAAGACTTTATAATTTCATGTGGAAAAAAAAAAAAAAAAAAAAAAAAAAAAAACTCTTTTTTTTTTTTTTAAGATCCAAACCCCACTTTTTTAAATCCAACCCTCCCTTTTCAAGACCCCAAAGCCTCCCTGCAAGATTAAACCCTCCTTTTTCACACCAAATCCCATCTTTCAGTGCGAGGGGACCCTGTCTTTAGGGGCCGAAGCCTCATTTTGGGGTTTTAAAACCTTTCCTTTCAGTTCTAAGTCCATTTGTGAGGGCTCGAGGCCGAGCCTGGGGGAAAACCTGCGCCCCATGGGGGGGATTCTGCTGCCTTGGGTGGTGTGGGGGAGATTTAGGGGTTTTGGGGTGTTGTGGGAGGCTTTTCGGGGGGTTTTGAGGGGAGCTTTGTGCTTTTTTTTTGGGGGGGGGTGCTTTGTGAAGCTTTATTTTTTGGGGGGGGGGGGGGGCGGTCCTCGAGCACTGCGTTCAACCTTGAGTCCCACATTCAGTTTTTGGGACCAGATGACCCTGGAGGTCACTTCCAACTCTAACGACTGAGGACTGTAATTAGCAGAGGCCCCCCCGTTCCCAGAGCCCCCCCATTCCCTGACACGTCCCCGCGTCCCCCCCAGAAGCCACGGGCAGCCATCTCTCCTCAGCCCCTCTGTGCTCCGTGAGGGACCACAAAATGGCCGCCCTCCCTGAGGGCCCCCTCAGCCTCCCTGCTGGGCCCGGCCTGCGCCATGAGGGGGGAGCCGAGGCTGTGCCCCCCTTTTTGGGGTCTCCTTAAAAAAACAATCAAAATTCTGAAGGACTGGGGTGGAAAACGGGGTTTTGTGGTTTTACGGCACGCAGTAAAGAGCAAAATTTCAAGGATTTGGGTGGAAAAATGAGGGGTCACACCCCAGCCCCATTTTGGGAGAATACAAGTTTTATTTTGGTAAATTTTGTTTTGAGAGGATAAAGGTTTGAGAGGACAAAGTTTACTTTGGTCAAGTTTTATTTTGGGAAAATCCACCCTTTTCAACTCAAAAGCTCTGTTGGAGGTCAGAAAACCTCCTTAGACCGTGCCTGGAGGAGTTTGAAAGGTTTAGGGGCACGCTTCCATGGGGGATTTCTCCAAATTAGGTTGAGAGATCTTTCCAACCTTAACGATTTTATCATTTCAGGCTTAAAAAAATCTTTTTAAGGGACCACAAAATGGCCGCCCTCCCTGAGGGCCCCCTCAGCCTCCCTGCTGGGCCCGGCCTGCGCCGTGAGGGGGGAGCCGAGGCTGTGCCCCCCTTTTGGGGTCTTCTTCCAAAAAAATCGAAATTTTGAAGGACTGGGGAGTGAAAAATGGGGTTTTGTGGTTGTAGAGCACGCGGAAAACACAAAAGTCCAAGGATTTGGTTGGAAAAATGAGGGGTCGAACCCCAGCCCCATTTTGAGAGGAGAAAGTTTTATTTTGGTAAATTTCATTTTGAGAGGATAAAGTTTTGAGAGGACAAAGTTTTGAGAAGACGTAGTTTTATTTTGGTAAACTTTTATTTTGGGAAAATCCACCCTTTTCAACTCAAAAGCTCTGTTGGAGGTCAGAAAACCTCCTTAGACCGTGCCTGGAGGAGTTTGAAAGGTTTAGGGGCACGCTTCCATGGGGGATTTCTCCAAATTAGGTTGAGAGATCTTTCCAACCTTAACGATTTTATCATTTCAGGCTAAAAACAATCTTTTTAAGGGACCACAAAATGGCCGCCCTCCCTGAGGGCCCCCTCAGTCTCCCTCCTGTGCCCGGCCTCCTCTTTTGGCGCCTGCTGAGGTGGCCTTCAACGAGACGGGGGGAGCCCAACCTTAAAGACTTTATAATTTCATGTGGAAAAAACAACAAAAAAAAACACTCTTTTTTTTTTTTTTTTAAGATCCAAACCCCACTTTTTTAAATCCAACCCTCCCTTTTCAAGACCCCAAAGCCTCCCTGCAAGATTAAACCCTCCTTTTTCACACCAAATCCCATCTTTCAGTGCGAGGGGACCCTGTCTTTAGGGGCCGAAGCCTCATTTTGGGGTTTTAAAACCTTTCCTTTCAGTTCTAAGTCCATTTGTGAGGGCTCGAGGCCGAGCCTGGGGGAAAACCTGCGCCCCATGGGGGGGATTCTGCTGCCTTGGGTGGTGTGGGGGAGATTTAGGGGTTTTGGGGTGTTGTGGGAGGCTTTTCGGGGGGTTTTGAGGGGAGCTTTGTGCTTTTTTTTTGGGGGGGGGTGCTTTGTGAAGCTTTATTTTTTGGGGGTGGGGGGGGGCGGTCCTCGAGCACTGCGTTCAACCTTGAGTCCCACATTCAGTTTTTGGGACCAGATGACCCTGGAGGTCACTTCCAACTCTAACGACTGAGGACTGTAATTAGCAGAGGCCCCCCCGTTCCCAGAGCCCCCCCATTCCCTGACACGTCCCCGCGTCCCCCCCAGAAGCCACGGGCAGCCATCTCTCCTCAGCCCCTCTGTGCTCCGTGAGGGACCACAAAATGGCCGCCCTCCCTGAGGGCCCCCTCAGCCTCCCTGCTGGGCCCGGCCTGCGCCATGAGGGGGGAGCCGAGGCTGTGCCCCCCTTTTTGGGGTCTCCTTAAAAAAACAATCAAAATTCTGAAGGACTGGGGTGGAAAACGGGGTTTTGTGGTTTTACGGCACGCAGTAAAGAGCAAAATTTCAAGGATTTGGGTGGAAAAATGAGGGGTCACACCCCAGCCCCATTTTGGGAGAATACAAGTTTTATTTTGGTAAATTTTGTTTTGAGAGGATAAAGGTTTGAGAGGACAAAGTTTACTTTGGTCAAGTTTTATTTTGGGAAAATCCACCCTTTTCAACTCAAAAGCTCTGTTGGAGGTCAGAAAACCTCCTTAGACCGTGCCTGGAGGAGTTTGAAAGGTTTAGGGGCATGCTTCCATGGGGGATTTCTCCAAATTAGGTTGAGAGATCTTTCCAACCTTAACGATTTTATCATTTCAGGCTTAAAAAAATCTTTTTAAGGGACCACAAAATGGCCGCCCTCCCTGAGGGCCCCCTCAGCCTCCCTGCTGGGCCCGGCCTGCGCCGTGAGGGGGGAGCCGAGGCTGTGCCCCCCTTTTTGGGGTCTTCTTCCAAAAAAATCGAAATTTTGAAGGACTGGGGAGTGAAAAATGGGGTTTTGTGGTTGTAGAGCACGCGGAAAACACAAAAGTCCAAGGATTTGGGTGGAAAAATGAGGGGTCGAACCCCAGCCCCATTTTGAGAGGAGAAAGTTTTATTTTGGTAAATTTCATTTTGAGAGGATAAAGTTTTGAGAGGACAAAGTTTTGAGAAGACGTAGTTTTATTTTGGTAAACTTTTATTTTGGGAAAATCCACCCTTTTCAACTCAAAAGCTCTGTTGGAGGTCAGAAAACCTCCTTAGACCGTGCCTGGAGGAGTTTGAAAGGTTTAGGGGCACGCTTCCATGGGGGATTTCTCCAAATTAGGTTGAGAGATCTTTCCAACCTTAACGATTTTATCATTTCAGGCTAAAAACAATCTTTTTAAGGGACTACAAAATGGCCGCCCTCCCTGAGGGCCCCCTCAGTCTCCCTCCTGTGCCCGGCCTCCTCCTTTGGCGCCTGCTGAGGTGGCCTTCAACGAGACGGGGGGAGCCCAACCTTAAAGACTTTATAATTTCATGTGGAAAAAAAAAAAAAAAAAAAAAAAACTCTTTTTTTTTTTTTTAAGATCCAAACCCCACTTTTTTAAATCCAACCCTCCCTTTTCAAGACCCCAAAGCCTCCCTGCAAGATTAAACCCTCCTTTTTCACACCAAATCCCATCTTTCAGTGCGAGGGGACCCTGTCTTTAGGGGCCGAAGCCTCATTTTGGGGTTTTAAAACCTTTCCTTTCAGTTCTAAGTCCATTTGTGAGGGCTCGAGGCCGAGCCTGGGGGAAAACCTGCGCCCCATGGGGGGGATTCTGCTGCCTTGGGTGGTGTGGGGGAGATTTAGGGGTTTTGGGGTGTTCTGGGAGGCTTTTCGGGGGGTTTTGAGGGGAGCTTTGTGCTTTTTTTTGGGGGGGGGTGCTTTGTGAAGCTTTATTTTTTGGGGGGGGGGGGGGCGGTCCTCGAGCACTGCGTTCAACCTTGAGTCCCACATTCAGTTTTTGGGACCAGATGACCCTGGAGGTCACTTCCAACTCTAACGACTGAGGACTGTAATTAGCAGAGGCCCCCCCGTTCCCAGAGCCCCCCCATTCCCTGACACGTCCCCGCGTCCCCCCCAGAAGCCACGGGCAGCCATCTCTCCTCAGCCCCTCTGTGCTCCGTGAGGGACCACAAAATGGCCGCCCTCCCTGAGGGCCCCCTCAGCCTCCCTGCTGGGCCCGGCCTGCGCCGTGAGGGGGGAGCCGAGGCTGTGCCCCCCTTTTTGGGTTCTCCTCGAAAAAAAATCGAAATCCTGAAGGACTGGGGTGGAAAACGGGGTTTTGTGGTTTTACGGCACGCAGTAAAGAGCAAAATTTCAAGGATTTGGGTGGAAAAATGAGGGGTCACACCCCAGCCCCATTTTGGGAGAATACAAGTTTTATTTTGGTAAATTTTGTTTTGAGAGGATAAAGGTTTGAGAGGACAAAGTTTACTTTGGTCAAGTTTTATTTTGGGAAAATCCACCCTTTTCAGCCCAAAAGCTCTGTTTGAGGTCAGAAAACCTCCTTGGAGATTCTCCTTGGACCGTGCCTGGAGGACTTTAAAAGGTTTAAGGGCGCGCTTTCATGGGGGATTTCTCCAAAATTAGGTTAAGAGATCTTTCCAACCTTAAAGATTTTGTAATTTTTGGCTTAAAAAACTCTTTTTTTAAGGTCCAAACCCCACTTTTTTAAATCCAACCCTCCCTTTTCAAGACCCCAAAGCCTCCCTGCAAGATTAAACCCTCCTTTTTCACACCAAATCCCATCTTTCAGTGCGAGGGGACCCTGTCTTTAGGGGCCGAAGCCTCATTTTGGGGTTTTAAAACCTTTCCTTTCAGTTCTAAGTCCATTTGTGAGGGCTCGAGGCCGAGCCTGGGGGAAAACCTGCGCCCCATGGGGGGGATTCTGCTGCCTTGGGTGGTGTGGGGGAGATTTAGGGGTTTTGGGGTGTTCTGGGGGCTTTATGGGAGGCTGACGAGGGTGTGGGGTGGGGGAGCTGAGGCTGTGCCCCCCCAAATTTGGGGTCTCATGGCCGGGTGGGTGCTGTCGTTGGGGTCCCTTAGTGACCCGCGCCATGTCACGACATAAAAGCCGTCGCCGCCTCGCCGCCCCCCCAGTGCCTGTCAGGACAGGGCAGGAGCGAGAGGGAGCGAGCCGGAGACCCCCCCGAGCGGAGCTTTGGCCGGAGTCCCAGCCTCAAACGACCCCAAAAGTTTGGGATCTGAAGGGACCTCCAAGGATCACCCGCCCCAATCCTGGGGACCCCCTCACCCCGGGGGGCTCCTCCTTACCCCAAGTTGCTCCCCATCGCCCCGAGGGGCTCATCCTCACCCCGAGGGGCTCCCCACCACCCCGGGGGTCTCCCCATCACTCTGAGGGGCTCCCCACCATTCTGAGGGGCTCTCCATCACCCCGAGGTCTCCCCACCATCCCGGGGGCTCCCAACCATCCGTGGGGATCAGCACCACCCCGACGGGTCCCCTTCACTCCAAGGGGCTCCCAACCACCCTGAGAAGCTCCCCATCACCCTGGCCCCCCCCCTCACCATGGGGGGCACCTCCTTACCCCAAGTTGCTCCCCGTCACCCCAAAGTGCTCCCCACCACCCTGGGGGGCTCCCCATCACTCTGAGGGGCTTCTCACCACCCCATGGGCTCCCCACAAACCCCAGGGGCTCCCGACCATTCCCCGAGGAGCTCCCCACCACCCTGGGGGCCCCCGCTCACCCCGGGGGGCTCCTGCTTACCCCAAGTTGCTCCCCATCACCCCGACGGTCCCCCCACCACCCCGAGGGGCTCCCCTTCTCTCTGAGGCCCTTGCCTGCAGGAGAGCCGTGGAAAGGATCCGCAAAGTGGGCGAGTTCCTGGCCAAGTGCTCCTGGCTGCGGGGCAAGGGCTCCGAGCCCCCCAGGGAAGCCCCAAGTCCCCAAAGCAAAGCTCTGAGGGACCACAAAATGGCCGCCCTCCCTGAGGGCCCCCTCAGCCTCCCTGCTGGCCCCCTCAGCCTCCCTGCTGGGCCCGGCCTGCGCCGTGAGGGGGGAGCCGAGGCTGTGCCCCCCTTTTTGGGTTCTCCTCGAAAAAAAATCGAAATCCTGAAGGACTGGGGTGGAAAATGGGGTTTTGTGGTTTTACGGCACGCAGTAAAGAGCAAAATTTCAAGGATTTGGGTGGAAAAATGAGGGGTCACACCCCAGCCCCATTTTGGGAGAATACAAGTTTTATTTTGGTAAATTTTGTTTTGAGAGGATAAAGGTTTGAGAGGACAAAGTTTACTTTGGTCAAGTTTTATTTTGGGAAAATCCACCCTTTTCAGCCCAAAAGCTCTGTTTGAGGTCAGAAAACCTCCTTGGAGATTCTCCTTGGACCGTGCCTGGAGGACTTTAAAAGGTTTAAGGGCGCGCTTTCATGGGGGATTTCTCCAAAATTAGGTTAAGAGATCTTTCCAACCTTAAAGATTTTGTAATTTTTGGCTTAAAAAACTCATTTTTAAGGTCCAAACCCCACTTTTTTAAATCCAACCCTCCCTTTTCAAGACCCCAAAGCCTCCCTGCAAGATTAAACCCTCCTTTTTCACACCAAATCCCATCTTTCAGTGCGAGGGGACCCTGTCTTTAGGGGCTGAAGCCTCATTTTGGGGTTTTAAAACCTTTCCTTTCAGTTCTAAGTCCATTTGTGAGGGCTCGAGGCCGAGCCTGGGGGAAAACCTGCGCCCCATGGGGGGGATTCTGCTGCCTTGGGTGGTGTGGGGGAGATTTAGGGGTTTTGGGGTGTTCTGGGGGCTTTTATGGGAGGCTGACGAGGGTGTGGGGTGGGGGAGCTGAGGCTGTGCCCCCCCAAATTTGGGGTCTCATGGCCGGGTGGGTGCTGTCGTTGGGGTCCCTTAGTGACCCGCGCCATGTCACGACATAAAAGCCGTCGCCGCCTCGCCGCCCCCCCAGTGTCTGTCAGGACAGGGCAGGAGCGAGAGGGAGCGAGCCGGAGACCCCCCCGAGCGGAGCTTTGGCCGGAGTCCCAGCCTCAAACGACCCCAAAAAGTTTGGGATCTGAAGGGACCTCCAAGGATCACCCGCCCCAATCCTGGGGACCCCCTCACCCCGGGGGGCTCCTCCTTACCCCAAGTTGCTCCCCATCGCCCCGAGGGGCTCATCCTCACCCCGAGGGGCTCCCCACCACCCCGAGGGGCTCCCCACCACCCCGGGGGTCTCCCCATCACTCTGAGGGGCTCCCCACCATTCTGAGGGGCTCTCCATCACCCCGAGGTCTCCCCACCATCCCGGGGGCTCCCAACCATCCGTGGGGATCAGCACCACCCCGACGGGTCCCCTTCACTCCAAGGGGCTCCCAACCACCCTGAGAAGCTCCCCATCACCCTGGCCCCCCCCCTCACCATGGGGGGCACCTCCTTACCCCAAGTTGCTCCCCGTCACCCCAAAGTGCTCCCCACCACCCTGGGGGGCTCCCCATCACTCTGAGGGGCTTCTCACCACCCCATGGGCTCCCCACAAACCCCAGGGGCTCCCGACCATTCCCCGAGGAGCTCCCCACCACCCTGGGGGCCCTCGCTCACCCCGGGGGGCTCCTGCTTACCCCAAGTTGCTCCCCATCACCCCGACGGTCCCCCCACCACCCCGAGGGGCTCCCCTTCTCTCTGAGGCCCTTGCCTGCAGGAGAGCCGTGGAAAGGATCCGCAAAGTGGGCGAGTTCCTGGCCAAGTGCTCCTGGCTGCGGGGCAAGGGCTCCGAGCCCCCCAGGGAAGCCCCAAGTCCCCAAAGCAAAGCTCTGAGGGACCACAAAATGGCCGCCCTCCCTGAGGGCCCCCTCAGCCTCCCTGCTGGCCCCCTCAGCCTCCCTGCTGGGCCCGGCCTGCGCCGTGAGGGGGGAGCCGAGGCTCTGCCCCCCTTTTTGGGTTCTCCTCGAAAAAAAATCGAAATCCTGAAGGACTGGGGTGGAAAACGGGGTTTTGTGTTTTTACGGCACGCAGTAAAGAGCAAAATTTCAAGGATTTGGGTGGAAAAATGAGGGGTCACACCCCAGCCCCATTTTGGGAGAATACAAGTTTTATTTTGGTAAATTTTGTTTTGAGAGGATAAAGGTTTGAGAGGACAAAGTTTACTTTGGTCAAGTTTTATTTTGGGAAAATCCACCCTTTTCAACTCAAAAGCTCTGTTGGAGGTCAGAAAACCTCCTTAGACCGTGCCTGGAGGAGTTTGAAAGGTTTAGGGGCACGCTTCCATGGGGGATTTCTCCAAATTAGGTTGAGAGATCTTTCCAACCTTAACGATTTTATCATTTCAGGCTTAACAAAATCTTTTTAAGGGACCACAAAATGGCCGCCCTCCCTGAGGGCCCCCTCAGCCTCCCTGCTGGGCCCGGCCTGCGCCGTGAGGGGGGAGCCGAGGCTGTGCCCCCCTTTTTGGGGTCTTCTTCCAAAAAAATCGAAATTTTGAAGGACTGGGGAGTGAAAAATGGGGTTTTGTGGTTGTAGAGCACGCGGAAAACACAAAAGTCCAAGGATTTGGGTGGAAAAATGAGGGGTCGAACCCCAGCCTCATTTTGAGAGGAGAAAGTTTTATTTTGGTAAATTTCATTTTGAGAGGATAAAGTTTTGAGAGGACAAAGTTTTGAGAAGACGTAGTTTTATTTTGGTAAACTTTTATTTTGGGAAAATCCACCCTTTTCAACTCAAAAGCTCTGTTGGAGGTCAGAAAACCTCCTTAGACCGTGCCTGGAGGAGTTTGAAAGGTTTAGGGGCACGCTTCCATGGGGGATTTCTCCAAATTAGGTTGAGAGATCTTTCCAACCTTAACGATTTTATCATTTCAGGCTAAAAACAATCTTTTTAAGGGACCACAAAATGGCCGCCCTCCCTGAGGGCCCCCTCAGTCTCCCTCCTGTGCCCGGCCTCCTCCTTTGGCGCCTGCTGAGGTGGCCTTCAACGAGACGGGGGGAGCCCAACCTTAAAGACTTTATAATTTCATGTGGAAAAAAAAAAAAAAAAAAAAACACTCTTTTTTTTTTTTTAAGATCCAAACCCCACTTTTTTAAATCCAACCCTCCCTTTTCAAGACCCCAAAGCCTCCCTGCAAGATTAAACCCTCCTTTTTCACACCAAATCCCATCTTTCAGTGCGAGGGGACCCTGTCTTTAGGGGCCGAAGCCTCATTTTGGGGTTTTAAAACCTTTCCTTTCAGTTCTAAGTCCATTTGTGAGGGCTCGAGGCCGAGCCTGGGGGAAAACCTGCGCCCCATGGGGGGGATTCTGCTGCCTTGGGTGGTGTGGGGGAGATTCAGGGGTTTTGGGGTGTTGTGGGAGGCTTTTCGGGGGGTTTTGAGGGGAGCTTTGTGCTTTTTTTTTGGGGGGGGTGCTTTGTGAAGCTTTATTTTTTGGGGGGGGGGGGGCAGTCCTCGAGCACTGCGTTGAACCTTGAGTCCCACATTCAGTTTTTGGGACCAGATGACCCTGGAGGTCACTTCCAACTCTAACGACTGAGGACTGTAATTAGCAGAGGCCCCCCCGTTCCCAGAGCCCCCCCATTCCCTGACACGTCCCCGCGTCCCCCCCAGAAGCCACGGGCAGCCATCTCTCCTCAGCCCCTCTGTGCTCCGTGAGGGACCACAAAATGGCCGCCCTCCCTGAGGGCCCCCTCAGCCTCCCTGCTGGGCCCGGCCTGCGCCATGAGGGGGGAGCCGAGGCTCTGCCCCCCTTTTTGGGGTCTCCTTAAAAAAACAATCAAAATTCTGAAGGACTGGGGTGGAAAATGGGGTTTTGTGGTTTTACGGCACGCAGTAAAGAGCAAAATTTCAAGGATTTGGGTGGAAAAATGAGGGGTCACACCCCAGCCCCATTTTGGGAGAATACAAGTTTTATTTTGGTAAATTTTGTTTTGAGAGGATAAAGTTTTGAGAGGACAAAGTTTACTTTGGTCAAGTTTTATTTTGGGAAAATCCACCCTTTTCAGCCCAAAAGCTCTGTTTGAGGTCAGAAAACCTCCTTGGAGATCCTCCTTGGACCGTGCCTGGAGGACTTTAAAAGGTTTAAGGGCGCGCTTTCATGGGGGATTTCTCCAAAATTAGGTTAAGAGATCTTTCCAACCTTAAAGATTTTGTAATTTTTGGCTTAAAAAACTCTTTTTTTAAGGTCCAAACCCCACTTTTTTAAATCCAACCCTCCCTTTTCAAGACCCCAAAGCCTCCCTGCAAGATTAAACCCTCCTTTTTCACACCAAATCCCATCTTTCAGTGCGAGGGGACCCTGTCTTTAGGGGCCGAAGCCTCATTTTGGGGTTTTAAAACCTTTCCTTTCAGTTCTAAGTCCATTTGTGAGGGCTCGAGGCCGAGCCTGGGGGAAAACCTGCGCCCCATGGGGGGGATTCTGCTGCCTTGGGTGGTGTGGGGGAGATTTAGGGGTTTTGGGGTGTTCTGGGGGCTTTTATGGGAGGCTGACGAGGGTGTGGGGTGGGGGAGCTGAGGCTGTGCCCCCCCAAATTTGGGGTCTCATGGCCGGGTGGGTGATGTCATTGGGGTCCCTTTGTGACCCGCGCCATGTCACGACATAAAAGCCGTCGCCGCCTCGCCGCCCCCCCCAGTGCCTGTCAGGACAGGGCAGGAGCGAGAGGGAGCGAGCCGGAGACCCCCCCGAGCGGAGCTTCATTCCCTCCCTTCGTTCCCCCCCCCCCACCATGGCAGACAACCCCCCCCCCGTTCGGCCCCGCATGGCCTGGGTGGACAGCTGGGCCACCCCCATCGACGAATCCTCCGACTTCCTCGAGGTGGAGAAGGAGGAAGAGGAGGAGGAGGAGGAGGTCGTGCCGCTGCAGGGCCGTGAGTGGAGAGAAACCCCCGCCACGAACGCGCCGAGCTCCCCTCAGGGGGGGGGCTCGCCGCCGCCCCCGCCGCCCCTTTCCCCTCATCGCCCCCTTCGCCGTCTCTCCCCCAGCCTTCGACGACCTGGCCGTGTACCGGGAGGAAGAGGAGGCCGTGACCGCCATTGACGCCTTTGTAAGCGACAAGCAGAAGGTAAAGGCGACCCCCGCGGGTGCTTGGGTGGGGGGGGGGGCTCCCGGCCTGGGCTCCCCCCCCCCCCACCCCTCACCGGGAGTCTCCCGCAGAGCCGCCTGAGCGAGGAGCAGAAAATGAAGTTCCTGGAGAGCGTCTGCAACGTCTGCACCACCGCCCGCGAGAGGGGGCTGTCGGCGGGCCTCGGCCGCTTCTGCCGCCGCACCGACGTGGCCAGGCACATCGAGGTGAGAAGGGGGGGGGGAAGGGCTCTGCTGCACCCTTGGGTGCCGCCGGGGGCTGGGGGCCGGGTGCCAGCTCCCGTCCCGCTCCCCTCCCGCAGATCGTGCTGGCGTCGGAGCCCCAGGACCAGCTGCAGTCGCCGGTGCGGGAGCAAGCCATGCTGGCCGTCGCCGCCTTGAGGTACGCGCCCGGGGGCCGCCTCCGGCCTCGACCGAGGGTTTTTGGGTTTGGGAGGCCGGGCCTCCTCCTCGCGCCCCCTCCTCGAGGCCGGGCCTCAGCTGCGGCCTCGTTCAACCCCCCCCCCCCTCCCCGACCCCCTCGCAGCACGGTGCAGGTGATCACGGTGAGGGAGATGCTGCGGCTGCTCAACACCTGCTTCCAGAGCGTCTTCCTGCTGCCCCCCAAGGAGAAGCTGAACGCGCGCTTCTACGTGATGGTGGGTGCCGGCGCCCCCTCCCCTCCTTCCCCTCCCCCGGGGGGGTCCCCAGGGTCCTTCCCGGGGCGCCCCCAGCCCCAAGCTCACCCCACGCTCGTTGCCCCCCCCCCCAACTCGCAGACCATGCACGCCGTGGACAGCATGCTGCAGCTGCTGCTGCTCAGCCCGCCGGCCACCAAGCTCCCGGAGAAGCTGCAGAGCGTCGTGCAGGTCTGTCCCGCGCCCGGGCGGGGGGCTTCTCGTCGTCCTGGGGGGCCTCTCATTCACCCCGGGGGGCTCCTCATCGCCCCGAGGGGCTCCTCCTCGCCCCACGTTGCTCCCCACCACCCCTACGGGCTCCCCTTCTCCCCGAGGGGCGCCCCCCGCCCCGGCAGCCCCCCAGCCGTCGCTCTCCCGAGCCCGGCGGGCAGCTCGCCGTTTCTCCTCGCAGGCCCTGATGCGTTTCTGCACCTCCCCGAACGCCCTCGCCCGCAGGAGAGCCATGGAGAGGGTCTGCAAGCTGGGCGAGTTCCTGGCCAAGTGCTCCTCGCTGGAGGTCAGGGGCTCGGCCGCCCCCTGGCCGCGTCCTTTCCCCCCCCCCCCAGCCCCTTTCCCCGCAGCCCCCAGAGCCTCGAGGCCGGGGCCTCCTCCCTGCCCGGCCTCCTCTTCAACCTCCTCCTTGCCTTCCGCAGCCCTTCGGGAGGTACCTGAGGATCTCGCAGAGGACGGACCTCGTCCTCACCTGCCTCCAGCTTGTGACGGAAGGGGTGCGCGACGAGGACCAGCACTGGGTCTCCTTTCTGCTGGACGCGACCTCCCGAGACCCCGTCAGCTGGCTGGCGGACGTGAGAGCCCCCCCGACCCTGAGCCCCCCTCCCCGCCCCCGGCAGGGAAGGAAAGGAGGCCGCTTTTCACCCCCCCGCGTCCGTCTCCGTCCCCCCCCCCCCCTCCGGCAGGTCCCGCACTTCGTCAACTTCTTCTTCAAAACGCTGAAGAAGCGGCCGGCGCCCGACGTGCGGGAGAGGCTCCTGGAGCTGCTCGTCCTCCTCACGGAGTGCTTCCCCCGCTCCGTGCTCATGACCGTCCTCTTCATCTGCCCGTCGCACGAAAGGTACCGGCCTCGGCCTCCGGGGCTGCCCCCCGAGCCTCCAGGGCACCCCAAACCCGCGCCCCCCCCCCCCGGGGCTCCCCCGATAACCCCCGCGGGGCCCCCGCCGCTAACCCCCCCCCCCCTCCGTCCCCGCAGCGCCTCCATGGACCTGTGGGAGGTGATGTTTGCCACGCCCGCCATGGCGAAGCGGCTCCTGCACGAGCTCCACCTGCTGCTGCACGACAGCAACATCCGCGAGTTCCTCGGGGCGGCCGAGGACCTCAGCCTCGTCCGCCTCAGCCTCCTCTACGCCCAGCGCCCCGAAGACCCCGTCCCCAAGGAGCTGCGGGACGTGGAGTGCCTGCAGCGCTGCCTCCGGACGGCCAACTTCCACCTGCTCTGGCTGGCGCTCAAGGGCCTGGCGGCGCTGATGGAGAGGCCGCAGCTGGTGAGCCTCCGCCCTTCTCCCCTCCCCGTTCCCGGCCTCGGCTGGCGGCGCGGCGGCCTCCTCACGCCCCGGGCTCGGCGTTTTCGGCGCAGGCCAACGCGGGGCGGTGCCTGCTGCCGGACGTCCTGGAGACCCTGCGCTTCGGCAAGCCCCAGATCACGGCGGCGGCCCTGGCGGTCTGCGGCAACGTCCTCGGCATCATGGAGAAGAAGGCGGCCAGCCTCACCGCCCTCGAGCTGGTCGACGTGGTCAAGCCTCTCCTGGACGACGTAAGGGGGAGGACGAGCCTCCGCGGCCCCGCGGCGCCCGCCCCGTGCCGGAGCCGCGCAGCCGAACCCCCCCCCCCCCGTCCTCCTTCCTCTTACTCTTCCCCAGGAGGCCGCCGTGGTGCGGGAGAGCTCCATGAAGCTCTTCAAGGCGGCCGCGGAGCGCGTGCTGTGGAGGCACAAGACGCAGATGTGGAAGAAGGTGCGCAAGATCCTCGTCCCGCTCTACCTGCGCATGAGCGACGAGACCCACAGCGTGGCCAAGGTAAGCGCCGGCGACGGAGGCTCGCGGCGAGGCCGGAGGGCGCGAGGAGCCGGCGCCAAGCCCCGTGCCTCCGCCGCCTCGCAGGCCTCCCAGGAAGCCCTCATGGCCGCGGCGGAGCTCTTGTGGTGGGATGAGCTGAAGGACGTGGCCCACATGGAGCAGACCTGGAGGATCAGAGCGTGCCTGGTGAGGGCGGCCTCCGCGGCGAGGCTGGCGGGGGGCTCTCGGGGGCTCCCCGAGGTGGGGGGTGGGAAGAAACGGGGCCGGGGAGGCTCACCGAGCCTCGCGGCCTCTCCAGCTGCAGCAGGATCGAGACCGGGTGGAGAAGCGCCTACAGCAGAGCCGGGCGTACCTGGAGGACCCTCAGGCATCCGTTCGCGAGGAGACCGTGAGGTTCATCGGTGAGGCCGCCTCCCCGCCCCGGCGGCCTCCGCAAGAGGCCCCGCGGCCTCCCCTCGCCCTGCCCGGGGCGGAGGCTGACGGGCGGCTTTGCTCCTAGGGCTCGCCGCGGAGCACCTCCAGGACCAGAGCGAAGAGAAGCTGCGCGAAATCATCGGGAGTGAGTGAGGGGAGGACTGGAGGCCGGGCGGGGGAGGACTGGAGGCCGGGCCTCCGCCCCGGGAAGGCGCGGTGGAGGCTGGGGGGGGGGGGACGGGACGGATCGGGGGGGCCGCGGGGCGCTCGGAGCGGCTGCTCCCCGCGTTCCTCCCGCCTGGGGGGGGCTCCCGGAGGGGTCTCCGCGGCCCGAGCGGAGGCTCCAGCCTCTCTCCGTCCTCCCGCAGTCCTGCAGCCGATGATGCACGACGCGGAGCCCTCGGTGCGCGTGGAGACCTCCCGCACCATCCAGGCCCTGCTGCAGCATCGCAAGTGGCTCCGGCGGCTGCGGGTGCCGTGGAACCCGCTGGCGGCGCTCTGCTGCTGGCCTCTAAGGCGCCGGCAGAGGCCGAAGACCGAGCCCCAGCCTCAGGAGAGCCCAGAAAGTTCCATCTCCGAAGGGACCTCCAAGGATCCATCCCCCGGCCAGAGCAGGGACAAGTAGCTCACCTCACGTCCGCAGGGGGTTCGGATGCCTGCAGAGAAGGAGCCTCCGCACCCCCCGCCCCGGGCGGCCTGCTCCACGTTCCGCCACCCTCACCACAAATAAATTCCGTCTCCTGTTTGTCCGGAGCCTCCTGCGTTCACCCCTCAGCGTCCCCCAAGCTAAAGACCCCCTCGGCCTCCCCTCCTAAGGGAGGTGCTCCACAGCCTCCCTCATCCTCACAGCTCCGCGCCGGCCTCCCTCGAGCAGCTCCCGTCCTCCCGGAGCTCAGGGCCCAGAACTGGACGCGATGTCCCCCACGCGGCCTCACCGGGGCAGAGCAGAGGAGGGCGAGGACCTCTCCCGACCTCCTAAGCACCCCCAGGAAGAGGAAGAAGGCCAAGGAGGCCAACGGGGCACGGTGCTGCCTTGTGGCCATCTGCCACTCGAGTTGGCCCGGCAGTTCCTCCTCCTTCCGTCCTCCGCAGACGTTCCTCTTCCACCCGAGCGGGCCCCGCCCAACCCCGCAGCTCCCCGCCCTTCACCTCCCACCCGCTGGGACGCGCTGACCCTGAGCTCGGCGGGAGCGATCCTTGAATTCCGCCCAACTCTCTCGATCCTCTTTGCCTTCGAGTACCTCGCCCCGTGGGATTTCCCCTGGAGAACGCTCGGAAAGGCCCGAGCCCGACCCTGCTGAAGCCCGAGGTCGCTGCCCGCAACTTTCGCCGCCTCCACGAGCCCCTCGTTAGCGAGGACGAGGCCCAGCAGCTCCTCTCCTCGTTGGCGCCTTGGGGTCCTCGGTACACCAGAGGAACCGCCTGGGCTGCGTAGGCCTTCCGGGAGACGTCGGGGTCACTGAAATCCCCCTGCCCCTTAATTCTCACCCCCAGACCTTCTACTCGCTCCTCGTCCTCCCGGGAAGGACATAAACCCGTGCAGGAGCACGCTGGGGGTGCGGGGGCTGTCCCAGCGCGCCTCGGACGACCCCAAAAAGAACCCAACGCCCTGCCTGAGGCACCGGGCCCGTAGCCACGCGTTCATGGACTGGATCCTTCGACTCCGTCCCAGAACGTAGTCAGGGAGTTGTAGAGAGCAAGGAGGTCCCCCCGGAGCCTTCTCCGGACCAAACCAACCCCGGTTCCCTCGGCCACTCCTCGCAGGACGTGTTCCAGAACCTTCCCCAGCTTTGTTGCCCTGCTCTGGCCATGCTCCAGGGCCTCGATATCCTTCTGGTAGCGAGGGGCCCAAATCTGAACGCGGTGCTCGGGGTTGGACGCGGTACTGCGAGGTGAACGCGGTACTCCGAGGCAGGACATGGTGTCATCTGCAGCCTTCCTGAGGGTAATTCCCTCAATTCCCTCATCCAAATAATTAATAAAGATATTAACGAGGGTGGGCCCCACCACTGGGCAAACGCCACTCACGACCAGCTCGATTTCACTCCCTTCACCACCACTCTCTGGGCCGGGCCCTCCAGCCAGTTTTTAACCATATTTTTAAGGAAAAACATTCTTTTTCTGTAAAGAGCGTCCTTGTCCAAGCCCTGGGCTGCAGCTTCTCCAGGAGAATATTGTGGGAGACCGCACCAAAGGCCTCGCTGAAGGCTGAGCAGACGACATCAGCAGCCTTTCCCTCATCCACCAGGGACACGGATTGGACTAGATTGTCTTTTGAGGCCCCTCCCGATCCCCAAAATTCTGTCATTCTGCGAGATTCTGTCATTCTGCGAGATTCTGTGGTTGCCGGGCCCTGGCGGCTCCCTCAGCTGCCTCAATGCAGTAAAACCCCCGCACCCCTTGATCCCCCGCTCTGTGGCATTACACAACTGCCTGGGACGGTAATTGGGGTGGGGAAAGGGTAATTAGGGGGGTGGTAATTAGGGGAGAGGCTGGTATTTAAGGGGGGGGGCAGTTGGAATTGCGATGCAAAATGGCGTACTCGCCTCACAAAACGGCGGCCGCACCACACAAAATGGCGGCCTCGCCTCACAAAATGGCGGCCGCACCACACGAAAGGCTCAGAGCTCCTGTTGGGGGCTTTGGGATTCCCTGCGGGGCTCAGAACTTTGTTTTGGGGACTCGGGGCTTTCCTGGGGGGCCGCCAAGACCCAGAGCAGCAGCCAGGAGCACTTGGCCAGGAACGTGCCCACTTTGCAGATCCCGTCCTGGTCGGGAACCCCCCAGGGTGAGGAGGAGCCCCCGGGGTGAGGAAGAGCCCCCCGGCCATGCAGACCCCAAAAAGGGGGGCACAGCCTCAGCTCCCCCCTCCAGGCGCAGGCCGGGCGCAGGAGGGAGGCTGAGGGAGCCCTCAGGGAGGGCGGCCATTTTGTGGTCCCTTAAAAAAGTGTTTTTTTAGCTTGAAATGATGAAATCTTTAAGGTTGGAAAGATCTCTCAGCCTAATCTGGAGAAATCCCCCATGAAAGCGTGCCCCTAAACCTTTCAAACTCCTCCAGGCACAGTCTAAGGAGGTTTTCTGACCTCAAACAGAGCTTTTGGGCTGAAAAGGGTGCATATTACCACCCAAAATAAAACTTTATCGTCTCAGAACAGGGCTGGGGTGTGGCCCCTAATTTGTCCACCCAAATCCTTGAAATTTTGCTCTTTACCGCGTGCTCTACAACCACAAAACACCACTTTCCACCCCAGTCCTTCAGAATTTTGATTTTTTTTTTGAGGAGACCCCAAAAAGGGGGGCAGAGCCTCGGCTCCCCCCTCATGGCGCAGGCTGGGCCCAGCAGGGAGGCTGAGGGGGCCCTCAGGAAGGGCGGCCATTTTGTGGTCCCTCACGGAGCACAGAGGGGCTGAGGAGAGATGGCTGCCCGTGGCTTCTGGGGGGGACGCGGGGACGTGTCAGGGAATGGGGGGGCTCTGGGAACGGGGGGGCCTCTGCTAATTACAGTCCTCAGTCGTTAGAGTTGGAAGTGACCTCCAGGGTCATCTGGTCCCAAAAACTGAATGTGGGACTCAAGGTTGAACGCAGTGCTCGAGGACTGCCCCCCCCCCAAAAAAATAAAGCTTCACAAAGCACCCCCCCCCCCCAAAAAAAAGCACAAAGCTCCCCTCAAAACCCCCCGAAAAGCCTCCCACAACACCCCAAAACCCCTAAATCTCCCCCACACCACCCAAGGCAGCAGAATCCCCCCCATGGGGCGCAGGTTTTCCCCCAGGCTCGGCCTCGAGCCCTCACAAATGGACTTAGAACTGAAAGGAAAGGTTTTAAAACCCCAAAATGAGGCTTCGGCCCCTAAAGACAGGGTCCCCTCGCACTGAAAGATGGGATTTGGTGTGAAAAAGGAGGGTTTAATCTTGCAGGGAGGCTTTGGGGTCTTGAAAAGGGAGGGTTGGATTTAAAAAAGTGGGGTTTGGACCTTAAAAAAAGAGTTTTTTAAGCCAAAAATTACAAAATCTTTAAGGTTGGAAAGATCTCTTAACCTAATTTTGGAGAAATCCCCCATGAAAGCGCGCCCTTAAACCTTTTAAAGTCCTCCAGGCACGGTCCAAGGAGGATCTCCAAGGAGGTTTTCTGACCTCAAACAGAGCTTTTGGGCTGAAAAGGGTGGATTTTCCCAAAATAAAACTTGACCAAATTAAACTTTGTCCTCTCAAACCTTTATCCTCTCAAAACAAAATTTACCAAAATAAAACTTGTATTCTCCCAAAATGGGGCTGGGGTGTGACCCCTCATTTTTCCACCCAAATCCTTGAAATTTTGCTCTTTACTGCGTGCCGTAAAACCACAAAACCCCATTTTCCACCCCAGTCCTTCAGAATTTTGATTGTTTTTTTAAGGAGACCCCAAAAAGGGGGGCAGAGCCTCGGCTCCCCCCTCATGGCGCAGGCCGGGCCCAGCAGGGAGGCTGAGGGGGCCCTCAGGGAGGGCGGCCATTTTGTGGTCCCTCACGGAGCACAGAGGGGCTGAGGAGAGATGGCTGCCCGTGGCTTCTGGGGGGGACGCGGGGACGTGTCAGGGAATGGGGGGGCTCTGGGAACGGGGGGGGCCTCTGCTAATTACAGTCCTCAGTCGTTAGAGTTGGAAGTGACCTCCAGGGTCATCTGGTCCCAAAAACTGAATGTGGGACTCAAGGTTGAACGCAGTGCTCGAGGACTGCCCCCCCCCCAAAAATAAAGCTTCACAAAGCACCCCCCCCCAAAAAAAAGCACAAAGCTCCCCTCAAAACCCCCCGAAAAGCCTCCCACAACACCCCAAAACCCCTAAATCTCCCCCACACCACCCAAGGCAGCAGAATCCCCCCCATGGGGCGCAGGTTTTCCCCCAGGCTCGGCCTCGAGCCCTCACAAATGGACTTAGAACTGAAAGGAAAGGTTTTAAAACCCCAAAATGAGGCTTCGGCCCCTAAAGACAGGGTCCCCTCGCACTGAAAGATGGGATTTGGTGTGAAAAAGGAGGGTTTAATCTTGCAGGGAGGCTTTGGGGTCTTGAAAAGGGAGGGTTGGATTTAAAAAAGTGGGGTTTGGACCTTAAAAAAAAGAGTTTTTTAAGCCAAAAATTACAAAATCTTTAAGGTTGGAAAGATCTCTTAACCTAATTTTGGAGAAATCCCCCATGAAAGCGCGCCCTTAAACCTTTTAAAGTCCTCCAGGCACGGTCCAAGGAGGATCTCCAAGGAGGTTTTCTGACCTCAAACAGAGCTTTTGGGCTGAAAAGGGTGGATTTTCCCAAAATAAAACTTGACCAAAGTAAACTTTGTCCTCTCAAAACTTTATCCTCTCAAAACAAAATTTACCAAAATAAAACTTGTATTCTCCCAAAATGGGGCTGGGGTGTGACCCCTCATTTTTCCACCCAAATCCTTGAAATTTTGCTCTTACTGCGTGCCGTAAAACCACAAAACCCCATTTTCCACCCCAGTCCTTCAGAATTTTGATTGTTTTTTTAAGGAGACCCCAAAAAGGGGGGCAGAGCCTCGGCTCCCCCCTCATGGCGCAGGCCGGGCCCAGCAGGGAGGCTGAGGGGGCCCTCAGGGAGGGCGGCCATTTTGTGGTCCCTCACGGAGCACAGAGGGGCTGAGGAGAGATGGCTGCCCGTGGCTTCTGGGGGGGACGTGGGGACGTGTCAGGGAATGGGGGGGCTCTGGGAACGGGGGGGCCTCTGCTAATTACAGTCCTCAGTGGTTAGAGTTGGAAGTGACCTCCAGGGTCATCTGGTCCCAAAAACTGAATATGGGACTCAAGGTTGAACGCAGTGCTCGAGGACTGCCCCCCCCCCAAAAAAATAAAGCTTCACAAAGCACCCCCCCCCCAAAAAAAAGCACAAAGCTCCCCTCAAAACCCCCCGAAAAGCCTCCCACAACACCCCAAAACCCCTAAATCTCCCCCACACCACCCAAGGCAGCAGAATCCCCCCCATGGGGCGCAGGTTTTCCCCCAGGCTCGGCCTCGAGCCCTCACAAATGGACTTAGAACTGAAAGGAAAGGTTTTAAAACCCCAAAATGAGGCTTCGGCCCCTAAAGACAGGGTCCCCTCGCACTGAAAGATGGGATTTGGTGTGAAAAAGGAGGGTTTAATCTTGCAGGGAGGCTTTGGGGTCTTGAAAAGGGAGGGTTGGATTTAAAAAAGTGGGGTTTGGACCTTAAAAAAAAAAAAAGAGGTTTTTTTTTTTTTTTTTTCCACATGAAATTATGAAGTCTTTAAGGTTGGGCTCCCCCCGTCTCGTTGAAGGCCACCTCAGCAGGCGCCAAAGGAGGAGGCCGGGCACAGGAGGGAGACTGAGGGGGCCCTCAGGGAGGGCGGCCATTTTGTGGTCCCTTAAAAAGATTGTTTTTAGCCTGAAATGATAAAATCGTTAAGGTTGGAAAGATCTCTCAACCTAATTTGGAGAAATCCCCCATGGAAGCGTGCCCCTAAACCTTTCAAACTCCTCCAGGCACGGTCTAAGGAGGTTTTCTGACCTCCAACAGAGCTTTTGAGTTGAAAAGGGTGGATTTTCCCAAAATAAAAGTTTACCAAAATAAAACTACGTCTTCTCAAAACTTTGTCCTCTCAAAACTTTATCCTCTCAAAATGAAATTTACCAAAATAAAACTTTCTCCTCTCAAAATGGGGCTGGGGTTCGACCCCTCATTTTTCCACCCAAATCCTTGGACTTTTGTGTTTTCCGCGTGCTCTACAACCACAAAACCCCATTTTTCACTCCCCAGTCCTTCAAAATTTCGATTTTTTTGGAAGAAGACCCCAAAAAGGGGGGCACAGCCTCGGCTCCCCCCTCACGGCGCAGGCCGGGCCCAGCAGGGAGGCTGAGGGGGCCCTCAGGGAGGGCGGCCATTTTGTGGTCCCTTAAAAAGATTGTTTTTAGCCTGAAATGATAAAATCTTTAAGGTTGGAAAGATCTCTCAACCTAATTTGGAGAAATCCCCCATGGAAGCGCGCCCCTAAACCTTTCAAACTCCTCCAGGCACGGTCTAAGGAGGTTTTCTGACCTCCAACAGAGCTTTTGAGTTGAAAAGGGTGGATTTTCCCAAAATAAAAGTTTACCAAAATAAAACTATGTCTTCTCAAAACTTTGTCCCTTGAAAGTTTTTTTTTAGCCTGAAATGATAAAATCTGTAAGGTTGGAAAGAACCCCCTTTGATGTGGAGGTTTTACCCTGGGCTCGTCCTCAAGCCCTCACAAACGGGCTTAAACCTGAAAAAAAAAACCAAAAAAGGCTTTTAAAACCCTCGATTGAGGCTTCCAACCCTAAATACAGGGTCCGCAACCATTGAAAAATGGGGTTTGGGGTGAAAAAGTCAGGTTTAAGGACTGCAGTGAGGCTTTGGGGTATTAAAAAGGAAGGGCTGGATTAAAATAAAGGTTGGGAGCTTAAAAAAGTTTTGTTTTTTTTTTTTTCTTCCATGAAATTGTAAGACCTTTAAGGTTGGAAAGACCTCTTAATGTAATTTGGAGAAATTTCCACTAAAGCGTGCCCCTAAACCGTTCAAATCCCCCCCAGGAAGGGCCCACGTGGGCTCTGCTCCGGCGCAGCCTCATCCTCGGGGGCTTGGGGCTTCCCCTGGGGGCTCAGAGCTCCGGGAGGGGCCTTTTGGGGCGCCCCTCGCCCCCAAACCCCCCCGGATCGCTGAGGAGAAGCCCCCGGCTCTGAGACTGCCTGTGGCGGCCTCGGGCTGTCCCGCTCCGAGCGCTCGGCAGCTTTCGGAAGCGATCGGCAACTTTCGGAGCCACTCGGGAGCCTTCGGAGGCCTTCCAGAACCTTCCGAGCCGCTCGGGAGCTTTCGGAGCCGCTCGGCTCTCTCCACCCCGCCCCCCGAGGAAACGTTCGGGAACTTCCGGAGGCTTTCGGCTCCCCCCGCCCCCCCCCCCCCCCCGCTCGGCTCTTTCCGGCACCGCTCGGCCATTTCCGCCGCCTCCTCACGCTCTGTGGCAGCCCGCGCGGCCTCCCCCCCGCCTCCCCTCATTAAGCTCCGGGCTAATTAACTCATTAACGGGGCAGAGCCGCTCTGAAACGCCCCCAGCACAGACTTCGCCGTTCCCAACAGCACGAACGACCCCAAAATCGCCCAAATTCACCCCAAACCCCTCAAAACTCCCCCCAAATTCACCCGTGCCCCCCAAAGCTCCCACAAATCCCCCCAAACCTTCAAAACTCACCCCAAACTCCCCCCAAATCCTCCCCAACCCCCCCCAACTTCCCCCAAAGCTCCCTAAAATCCTCCCAAACTCCCCCCAAGGTACCCCAAGCTCCCCCCATAACCCCCATAGCCCCCCCCAAAACACCCCAAACCTCTCCCTAAAAAACCTAAAAACCCCCAAAGCTCCGCCCGAGCCTCCCGATTCCCCTCAAAAGCCCCCCCAAAACCCCTAAATCTCCCCCAAATCCCTCCCAAGGCAGCAGAATCCCCCCCCGGGGCGTGGATTTTCCCCCGGGCTTGGTTTCGAGCCCTCACAAATGGGCTCGGAACTGAAAAAAAAAAAAAAAAAAAAAGTTTTAAAACCCTGAAATGAGGCTTCCAACCCCAAACACAGGGTCCCCGAGTGCTGAGAAATGGGGTTTGGGGTGAAAAAGGAGGGTTTAAGGCGTGCGGTGAGGTTTTGGGGTCTTAAAAAGGGAGGATCGGATTTAAAAAAGGAGAGTTTGGACCTTTAAAAAGAGTTTTTTGAGCCTGAAATGATAAAATCGTTAAGGTTGGAAAGATCTCTCAGCCTAATTTGGAGAAATCCCCCATGAAAGTGCGCCCCTAAACCTTTCAAACTCCTCCAGGCACGGTCTAAGGAGGTTTTCTGACCTCCAACGGAGCTTTTGGGCTGAAAAGGGTGGATTTTACCACCCAAAATAAAACTTTCTCCTCTCAGAACGGGGCTGGGGGGTGACCCCTCATTTTTCCACCCAAATCCTTGACGTTCTGTGTTTACCACATGCTCTACAACCACAAAACCCCGTTTCCCACCCCAAATCCTTCAAAACTTCGACGGTTTGGAGCCCAAACAATTTTTATTCCACCAGAAGGGCCGCGAAACCCCGCTCCCGGCGCGGTTTTGGGGATTTTGTTTATTTTGGGGGGGATTTTTCTCCCCTAGGAGTTGGCGTTGGGGCCCTTCTTCTTGCCGAAGGTGGGGACGACGTTGACGAAGCGCCGGTTGTACTGCATGCGCCGCTTGGCGCGCCCCGTCTTCTTCTTCTTCTTCTCCTGCTTCGCCACCTGGGTTTTGGGGGAAAAAACCAAAAGGTGAGGGTGTTTAGGGGCTGCACCCCAAAAAACAAAGCTCTGGGACCCTAAAAATATCCTCAACCCCCCCCTAAAATCCCTCAAATCCTCCCCGAATTCCCCCCAGAACTCACCTTGGGGGTCTGGCCCCTCACTTTGCCGGCGCGGGCGAGCGAACCGTGGACTTTACCTGTGTAAAAAGGGAGGGGGGGGGGGGCAATTAAAGATTAGGAGCTCATCAGGCTAACGAGGAGGCCCCGTTAATTGCCCCCCGGTAATCCCGTACCCCCCAGCAGCCGCGCGGCCACGTCGAGGGTGGAAAATTCGGGGATGCCGCTCTGCTCCAGCACGGCCTCATCCTGCAGCGGGCTTCCCCCGAAGAGCAGCACCTGGTCCTCGGGGGCGACGGCCTCCAGCGCCGCGATCCTCGCCTGGTTTTGGGGGGAAAAAATCCCAAAACGGGTCAGCCCCAAAAGGTTTCAGGGCGGGGAGCAGCCCGGTAACGGTGGTGGTGGGGGGACTCACCTTGATTTGGGCGACGGTCTCGGCGCCGGAAACCTCGATGGCGTGGAGGGACTGGGCGCGGACGAAGAGCTGCATGGTGGGGGGGGGTCTGGGGGGGGGGAGGACACACGGGGTTAGGGACCCCTGGGAACGGGGGGAACCCCAAAAAAGGAGACGGAGGCACCAAAAAAACAGGAATACCCCCAAAAACCACCAGAGACCTCTGCAAAGCATTCCCTAGACCCTCCTGGAGACCTCCAAAAGCCTCAGAGACCCTCCCCAAAGCCCCCCAAGGCCTCACAGCCCCCCCACACCACAAGAGCCCCACCCAAGCCTACCAGACCCCAAAAGACCCCCCAGAGCCCCCCCAAGGCCTCACAGACTCGCCCCCAAGGCCCAAAAGATCTACCTGTGCCCTCACAAATCCCCCTAGTGCCCCTCCGTGGGCCCCAAGACCCCCCCAACCCCCAAGAACCTCCCCTCCAGGCCCCAAAACCGCCCCCAGGGCTCCACAGCCCCTCCCCCAGGCCCCAAAGCCCCCCCCCTCGGACCTCACAGACCTCCTCCAGACCCCAAGAGCAGCCCCCAGATCCCGAAGCCCCCCCGGGCACCAAAAGCCCCCCATGACCCCCCCCAAGAGCCCCCCCTAAGCCCTCACAGACCCCCCCCTCCCTCCAGTCACCTCCAAAGCCCCAGACCCTCCCCAGACGTCAAAAAGCCCCCTAAGACCCCTCCCCAAGACCCCTCCCCAAGCCCCCAAAAGCCCCCGAAGCCCCCCCCCGACCCCAAGAACCGCCCTCCGGGTCCCCCCCCAAAGCCTTAAAGACCTCCCCGAGCCCCGAAAGGCCTCCACAAGGCCCCAAGAGCCCCTCCCGGGCCCCAAAATCCCCCAAGTTGTCCCCAAAACCCCCCAGCCCCCCCCCTTTACGCCCTCACGGCCGCAGCCCCCCCCGGCCGCCCCTCACCTCACGCCAGGCGCAGGCCAAGAGAGCGAATCCGCGCAGGCGCCGCTGCGACGTCGGGCGTGCGCGCTGACGTCACGGGCGCGCTGACGTCAGGCGCCGGAGGGAAGGGGGGGCGCTCCCAAAATGGCGGCGCTGGGCCGGCGGCTGCTGGGGCTGCGAGCGGCGGTGGGGAGGCGGGGGGCGCAGGTAGGGGGGCCTGGAGGGCTTGGGGGGGGGGGGCGGGCGGGGATTTAAGGGGGCTCTGAGGAGGTTTGGGGGGTCTGGAGGGGATTAAGGGGGGTCTGTGAGGGAATTAAGAGGGATCGGGGGGGGGGGGGGGGGCTCTGAGTGGATTTGGGGGTCAAGGGGGGTCCCTGAAGGGAAGGGGGGGATTTGGGGCTTTCGGGTGTCCTGGAGGGGATCTGGGGAGCTCGGGAGGGGGGGGCTCTGAAGGGGTTTTGGGTGGATTCTGGGGAGAGGAGGGAGGTTCTGAAGGGGTTTGGGGGGGGTCTGGAGGGGATTAAGGGGGCTGGGGGGGGGCTTTGAGGGGATTTGGGGGGGTCCTGAAAGGAAGGGAGAGAATAAGGTGGTTTGGGGGGGGGTCCTGAAGGGATGAGGGGGGCTCTGAGGGGGGGGGTTGGGGAGTGCGGGGGGGGGGTCTGTGAAGGAGGAGGGGGGCTCTGAGGAGGTGTGGGTTGGGGGCTGGAGGGTGTTAAGAGGTTTCGGGGATGGTCTGTGAGGGAATTTGGGGGGTCCTGGAGGGATCCTGAAGTGATGGGGGGGGCTCTGATGGGGTTTGGGGGGTCTTGAAGGGAGAAGGGGGGGGGTCTGAGGGATTTAGGGGTTTCTGAAGGGGAGAATTAACGGGGGCGTCTGAGAGGATTTGGGGGGTCCTAAAAGGAGAGCAAGAGATTAAGGGGGTTTGGGGGGGCTCTGAGGGAGGAGGACGGGGTTTGGGGGGGGGGGAGTCCTGAAGGGAGTGGGGGGGGTTAAGGGAGTTTGGGGGGGGTCTCTGAGAGGATTTTGGGGGATGCCCTGAAGGGAGGGGGGGATTAAGAGGGGCTTAGGGGTGGTTTCTGAGGGGATTTGGGGGGTTCCTAAAGGGAAGGGGCATTAAGGAAGACTTGAGGGGTTCTGAGTGGATTGGGGGCGGGAGTTTGGGGGGGGTCTGTTAGGGTTGTGGGGGGTTTTTTGAGGGGATGAGTAGATTTAGGGGGGGGATCCTTGGGGGGGAGGGATGAACAGGGTCTGTAAGGGGATGGAGCATTTTGGGGGAGGATCCTGGGGGGTGGGAAGAATCTGAGGGGGGGTGTTCTGAGTAGGGGGCACTCACCCTGCTGTGTACCCCCACCCACACAGAGTCAAGGCCCCCCAGGCCCCCCCGCCGACCCCCAGGTGCCCCCCCAGACCCGCCCGTACCCCGGCGTGGTGGAGTCGACGGCCGAATTCGCCTTCGTGGAGCGCTTGCTGCCCCCCAGCCGCGTCCCCGACCCCCCCGCGCACCCCACCTACCCCACGCCCTCGGGCTGGAGCCCCCCGCGAGGTGAGGAAGCCGGGGGGAGCCCCCCAGTATCACAACGGAGCCTCCCCGGAATTTGGGGGGGGCAAAAAATGACATAAATATCCCTCAGAAAATGAGGCAAATACCTTAAAAAGTGAGTCAAAAATCGAGCTTACCGCTCCACAAAAATTGAGTTAAATATACCTCAAAAAGGGATTTGAATGCCCTTAAAAAAGAGCTTAATATCTCTCAAAAAATCAGTTAAATATTCCTAAAAAATTAGTATAATACTGACTTTAATATTCCTCAAAAATGAGTCAAATATCCCTCAAAAAATGACTTTAATATCTCTCCAAAATGAGTTAAATATTCCTCAGAAAACTGAGCTAAATGCTCCTCAAAAATCGACTTAAATGCCCCTCAAAAATTGAGTTAAATGCTGTCTTAAATACCCCTCAAAAATGACTTAAACGTCTCTCAAAAAAAAGAATACTCAAAAGAAATAAAATGTCTCAAAAAACCAAATTATATCTCTCAAAAGATGAGCCAAATACCTCAAAAATGACTTAAATGCACCTCAAAAAGGAGTTATATACTCCTTTAAAAGGAGTTATGTATTCCTCAAAAAACAGATTAAATATTCCTCAAAAATGAGTTAAACACTTCTGATAAACTCAGTTAAATACTGACTTAAATACCCCTCAAAATCTGACTGAAGTTTTCCTCAAAATCTTACTCAGAAACTGACTGAAGTTCTCAGAAACGACTTACATACCCCTCAAAAACTGACGTTCCCCTCAAAACCTGACTGACCTTCCCCTCAGTAACGACTTAAATACCCCTCAAAACCTTACTGATGTTCTCCTCAAAATCTGACTGAAGTTCTCCTCAGAAACAAGTTAAATACCCCTCAAAACCTGACAGAATTCTCCTCAAAATCTGACTGAAGTTCTCCTCAGAAACAAGTTAAATACCCCTCAAAAACTGACAGAATTCTCCTCAAAATCTGGCAGAGTTCTCCTCAAAATCTGACTCAAGTTCTCCTCAGAAACGACTCAAACACCCCTCAAAATCTGACTGAAGTTTTCCTCAAAAATCTTACTCAGAAACTGACTGAAGTTCTCAGAAACGACTTACATACCCCTCAAAAACTGACGTTCCCCTCAGAAACGAGTTAAATACCCCTCAAAATCCGACAGAATTCTCCTCAAAATCTGACTGAAGTTCTCCTCAGTAACGACTTAAGTACCCCTCAAAATCTGACTGAAGTTCTCCTCAGAAACAAGTTAAATACCCCTCAAAAACTGACAGAATTCTCAAAATCTGGCAGAGTTCTCCTCAAAATCTGACTCAAGTTCTCCTCAGAAACGACTCAAACACCCCTCAAAATCTGACTGAAGTTCTCCTCAGAAACGACTCAAACACCCCTCAAAATCTGACTGAAGTTTTCCTCAAAAATCTTACTCAGAAACTGACTGAAGTTCTCAGAAACGACTTACATACCCCTCAAAAACTGACGTTCCCCTCAAAACCTGACTGACCTTCCCCTCAGTAACGACTTAAATACCCCTCAAAACCTTACTGATGTTCTCCTCAAAATCTGACTGAAGTTCTCCTCAGAAACAAGTTAAATACCCCTCAAAACCTGACAGAATTCTCCTCAAAATCTGGCAGAATTCTCCTCAAAATCTGACTGAAGTTCTCCTCAGAAACAAGTTAAATACCCCTCAAAAACTGACAGAATTCTCCTCAAAATCTGGCAGAGTTCTCCTCAAAATCTGACTCAAGTTCTCCTCAGAAACGACTCAAACACCCCTCAAAATCTGACTGAAGTTTTCCTCAAAAATCTTACTCAGAAACTGACTGAAGTTCTCAGAAACGACTTACATACCCCTCAAAAACTGACGTTCCCCTCAGAAACGAGTTAAATATCCCTCAAAATCCGACAGAATTCTCCTCAAAATCTGACTGAAGTTCTCCTCAGTAACGACTTAAGTACCCCTCAAAATCTGACTGAAGTTCTCCTCAAAAACTGAGAGAATTCTCCTCAAAATCTGACTGAAGTTCTCCTCAGAAACGACTTCAATACCCTTCAAAAACTGAAGTTTTCATCAAAAACTGACCGAAATCCCCCTAAAAAAACAACCCCCCCCCAAAAAATACAAATGACACAAAAATGACTTAAACATCCCTCAAAAAGTGACTGGAATCCCCTACAAAGCGACTTGAATCCCCCCCAAACCGATTTATGGTGTTCACGCCCAGGCTGCCCCCCTCAGGGCCGTCTGTCTCCCCCCCCCCCCCCCCCGCCATGAAACCCTTTTGGGACTTTTTGTATTTTTCCCCCCCTTTCCGCTCCAACCCCACCCCCACCCCCCTAAAAGCTCCTTTTTGGGGTTTCTGCCCCCTCGCCCCGCAGCCCCCGACCCGGCGCTGCCCTACTTTGTGCGCCGGTCCCGCATGCACAACGTCCCCGTGTACCGGCACCTCAGGGCGGGCACCCGCAGGACCACCGTGCTGCGCCGCATCGAGGGCGACATCTGGGTACGGGGCTGGGGGCGGCGGGGGGGGGGGGGCTGCGACATTTTGGGGGGGGTCTGGGGGATTTGGGGGGGGGATTTTAGGGAGGGTTGGAGGATTTTGGGGTGGGTTTGGGGGATTTTGGGGGGGATTTTGGGGGGGATTGGGGGATTTTGGGGGGCAGTAGGAGGGTTTGGGGGCGGTTGGAGGGGTTTGGGGGGGATTTTAGGGAGGGTTGGAGGATTTTGGGGGGTCTGTGGGGGATTTGGGGGGGATTGTAGGGAGGGTTGGAGGATTTTGGGGGGGGTTTGGGGGGATTGGGGTTTGTTTGGGGGATTTTGGGGGGGGATTGTAGGGAGGGTTGGAGGATTTTGGGGGGGGTTGGGGGATTTTGGGAGGGGGTTGGGGGGATTGGGGTTTTTTTGGGGGCAGTAGGAGGGTTTGGGGGATTTTGGAGGGGGATTTTAGGGAGGGTTGGAGGGTTTTGTGGGGGGTTGGGGGGGGGTTGGGGATTTGGGGGGGATTTTAGGGGACGTTGTAGGATTTTTGGGGGCGGTTGGAGGGGTTTTGGGGGATTTTGGGGGGGGTTGGAGGATTTTTGGAGAGGTTTGGGGGACTTTTGGGGGGGATTGTGGTTTGGTTATGAGGTTAGTTTAGGGGTTTGGGGCTGCTTTTGGAGTTGTTTTTTGGGGTTTGAGATTTTTTTTTAGGGGTTTGGGGCTGGTTTTGGGGCTTGGGGGATTGGGGTTGGTTTAGGAGGTTGGGGTTGGTTTTGGGGTTTGGGGTTATGAGGTTCATTTAGGGCTTTGGGGTTGGTTTGGGGGGGGGTTGGTTTCTTTTTTAGGGGTTTGGGGATTTTTAGGGGTTTGGGGCTGGTTTGGGGATTCTTTTAGGATTTTTTTTTTTTTTTTTTAAGGGATTTTGGGGTTGGTTTATAGTGGTCTTTTATTATATTTGGGGGTTTGGGGTCGGGTTTTTCGTTTTTTTCTTTCGGGGCCTGGGCTTGGTCTGGGGTTTCTTTGAGGGATTTTGGGGCTGGTTGGGGGTCTTTTTTCTTTTTAGGGGCGTTAACGGGGTTCCCCCGCGGCGCAGGCGCTGGAGGCCGAGCTGCGGGCGTTCGTGGGGCAGCGGCTGGGCCGGGAGCCGCTGACGCAGGTGAACGAGGTGACGGGGACGCTGCGGCTCAAGGGCCACGTGGACGCCGAGGTGCGCGCCTGGCTGCTGCAGAAGGGCTTCTGAAAGCGCCGAAACGGGGCAAAACCGGGCAAAAACCCCTCGCGGGGGGGGCGGAGGGACCCCGAAACGGGGCACAGCCTGCCCCCGAAAGGCGGAGGGGCCCCAAAACGCGGCCAAACCCGGTCGGGAACGGAGTGAAGTGGTTAATAAATGGGGGGAGTTCCTGAAAAGGGGGGTGAGATGTGTTTGGGGGGGCTCGAAAATGGGGTGGAACCCCTCGGAAATGGGAGAGGGGCTCCAAAACGGGGCGAAGATGGCTTGTGAGCAGCAGGCAGACCCCAGAACGGGGTGAAATCCGCCCAAAAACAGCCCGGAGGGGCCCCAAAACGGGATGAAATCCGCCCAAAAAGGCTCAGGGGAGCCAAAAAGGGATTGAATCCACTGAGAACAGTTCAGGGGACCCAAAATGGGAGGAAATTCACTCAAAATGGCGCAGGAGACCCAAAACGGGATTACATCCACCCAAAAAGCCCAACACAGCCCCAAGGGGCCCCAAGACGGGATGAAATCCACTCAAGACAGCCGAGGGGACCCAAAACGGGGCGAAATCCCCCGAAAACGGTCAACACCCCCGCCCCCCCCCGAGCAGCGGCGATCCCGCGAAGCGACGTCACGCCAGCGGGCGGCGCTCCGAAAAGCCCCCCCAGAACGCTCAGAAACGGGTCGGAAGCTGCACGGGGGTGGCGGCAGCCCCCCCTCCCCAAAGAAATAAACCTCCCGACTGCGGGGGGGGGACCCCAAAAAGCCAAATAAATCCCCCCCCCCCCCCGCCCCGGCGAGGGGGGGGGGCTCCCTCTTTATTTCCACCCCCCCCCTCCCCACCCGCGGGGACGACGGACAGCAACGCGGTGCCGGGGGGGGGGAGCCAAAAAAAATAATAAACGGGGGGGCAATTAAGACAAAAATAATAATAAAAGGGGGGAGGGATCCCAAATTTGTGGGGGGGGGTTGGGGGGGGGGGCTCAGCTCTGCGAGTAGTACTGGTTGTAGCTCCACGGCGTCTGGTAGCTGTAGGCGCCGTAGCCTTGCTGGGGAGACAAAGGGGGGGCCGTCAGCGGCGCCCCCGGCCCCAAATGGGGGGGTCGGGGGGGTCCCTGAGCCCCCCCCCACCCCCCCACTGACCTGGTACCAGTAGCTGTAGGTGGAGGGGCTGCCGCCCGCGTCCCCCCCGGCGCCGGAGAAGTTGAGGGGGGTCAGGAGCCCCCCAGCTTCGTCGGGACGCAGGCGCTTGTCGTCCGGCTCGTCCGCGCTGCGACGGAGAGGGCGGGGGGGGGGAAACGGGGGGGGGTAAATAAGGGGGGAGGGGGTAAATAGTGGGGGGGGGGGTAAAAAAACAGGGGGGGGGGGTAAATAGTATGGGGGAGGTAAAAAAAATAGGGGGGTGGGGGTAAATAGTATGGGGGGGTAAAAAATGGGGATGGGGTAAATAGTATGGGGGGGTAAAAAATGGGGATGGGGTAAATAGTATGGGGGGGTAAAAAATGGGGATGGGGTAAATAGTATGGGGGGGGTAAAAAATGGGGATGGGGTAAATAGTATGGGGGGTAAAAAAATGGGGCGGGGGTAAATAGTATGGGGGGGTAAAAAATGGGGATGGGGTAAATAGTATGGGGGGGGTAAAAAAATCGGGGGGTGGGGGTAAATAGTATGGGGGGGTAAAAAATAGGGGGGAGGGGGTAAATAACATGGGGATGGGGTAAATGGTATGGGGGGGTAAATAGTATGGGGGTGGGGGTAAAAATAAAGGGGGAGGGGATAAATATATAGGGGGAAGGGGGTAAATAGTATGGGGAGGG
>NW_024429099.1:0-45728 GCF_009769625.2 Cygnus olor | reverse complement strand
GGGGGGTGGCATCCCATAATAACCTAAGGGCCCTGTAAATGGGGTGAGGAAATGGTTGGCGGGGTCCCCAAATGATTTGGGGTGACGAAGCAGTGGGGAAGTGGGGTGGGGGACCCCCAAAGCGCCCCGGGGACCCCGTGAGAGCAGCAGAACCAGCACAAAAGAGGCAGGGAAACCCCCAAAATGTCTGGGGAAAACCCCAAAATGCTTCCGGGATCCCATTAAAGCAGCAAAAGGGGTGCAGAATTGGATGGAGCACCCCAAAACGCCTCAGGGACCCCAAAAGCGGGGCAAAATCAACGCAAATGCAGCGTGTAGCACCCCAAAACACCTCGAGGACCCCCAAATCATGGCAAAATCAACCCCAAATCAGTGTGTAGCACCCCAAAATGCCTCTGGGACCCCAAAATCATGGTAAAAATCAACACAAACTCAGCATGTGGTACCCCAAAACACCTCTGGGACCCCAAAATCATGGCAAAATTCAACACGTAGCACCCCAAAATCATGATAAAAGCAGTGTGTAGCATCCCAAAACACCTCAAGGACCCCAAAAGCGTGGCGAGATCAACGCAAGAGCAACGCGGAGCACCCCAAAATCATGGTAAAGGCAGAGTGTAGCACCCCAAAACGCCTCGGGGACCCCAAAAGCGTGGCAAGACCAACACAAAATCAGCATGTGGTACCCCAAATCACCTCAAGGACACCAAAATCATGGCAAGATGAACACAGAATCAGTGTGTGGTACGTCAAAACACCCCTGAGGACCCCAAAATCATGGTAAAAATCAACGTGTAGCACCCCAAAATTGTGATAAAAACAGCATGTAGCACCCCAAAACATCTCGGAGACCACAGAATTGTGGCAAAATCAACCGAAAAGCAGCGTGTAGCACCCCGAAACATCCTGAGGACCCCAAAACCATGGCAAAATGAATGCAAAAGCAGCGTGTAGCACCCCAAAACACCTCAGGGACCCCAAAACCGTGGCAAAATGAATGCAAAAGCAGCGTGTAGCACCCCAAAACACCTCAGGGACCCCAAAACCATGGCAAAATCAAAACAAATGTGATGTGTAGCACCCCAAAACGCTTCGGGGACCCCAAAATCATGCCAAAAATCAATGCCAAACTAATGTGTAGCACCCCAAAATGCCTCGGGAACCCCAAAATTGTGGCAAAAAAAAACACAAAAATAAAGTGTAGCACCCCAAAACACCTTGGGGACCCCAAGATCATGGCAAAATTCAACGTGTAGCACCCCAAAATTGTGATAAAAGCACCGTGTAGCCCCCCAAAACATCTTGGACACCACAGAATTGTGGCAAAACCAACCCAAAAGCAGCGTATAGCACCCCGCAATGCCTTGGGGACCCCAAAATTGTGGCAAAATCAACCCAAAATCAGTGTGTAGCACCCCAAAACACCCTGAGGACCCTAAAACCGTGGCAAAATCAATGCAAAAGCAGCGTGTAGCACCCCAAAACGCCTCGGGGACCCCAAAATTGGGGCAAAATCAAAGCAAAAGCAGCGTGTAGCACCCCAAAATGCCTCGGGGACCCCAAAATCATGCCAAAAATCAATGCCAAACTAATGTGTAGCACCCCAAAAAACCTCAGGGACCCCAAAATTGGGGCAAAATCAAAGCAAAAGCAGTGTGTAGCACCCCAAAACGCCTCAGGAACCCCAAAATAGTGGCAGAATTCAATGTGTAGCACCCCAAACTTGTGATTAAAGCAGCGTGTAGCACCCCAAAACATCTCGGAGACCACAAAATTGTGGCAAAACCAACCCAAAAGCAGCGTATAGCACCCCGCAATGCCTTGGGGACCCCAAAATTGTGGCAAAATCAACCCAAAATCAGTGTGTAGCACCCCAAAACACCCTGAGGACCCTAAAACCGTGGCAAAATCAATGCAAAAGCAGCGTGTAGCACCCCAAAACGCCTCGGGGACCCCAAAATTGGGGCAAAATCAAAGCAAAAGCAGCGTGTAGCACCCCAACACACCTTGGGGACCCCAAAATCATGGCAAAATCAACGTGTAGCACCCCAAACTTGTGACAAAAGCAGCGTGTAGCACCCCAAAACACCCTGAGGACCCCAAAACCGTGACAAAATCCCCGCGCGCCCCCCGAACCCCCCCCTGCCCGGGACCCCGCGCACCTCCTCGGTCTCGGGCCCGCAGTGGAAGCGGCGCTCCATGTCGGCGTACTTCTTCCAGTAGCCGTAGCAGTACGGGTAGTGCGAGAAAAAGGCGTCGAAAGCCTTGCGGGCGGCCGGCAGGTGGTTCTGCGGGGGGGGGGAGAGGGGGTTTGGGGCGAAAAGGGGCCTTTTCGGACAACACCGCGAGGCTCGGAAACGACTGCGGTTTGTTGTAACCGAATTTTAACCCAAAGGGCGCCTTAAGATGAATTTTCCAGGCGGTTTCTGACAATATCGCAGGTTTTCAGAGCACGTTAAAGTTAATTATAACCAGATTAAAGTGAGTTTTAACCAAATTTTAACCCAAAGGGCGCCTTAAAATGAATTTTGAGGCAGCTTCTGACAACATCGCGGGTTTTCGGAGCACACTAAGGTTAATTATAACCAAATTAAAATGAATTTTAACCAAATTTTAACCCAAACGGTGCCTTAAAATGAATTTTGAGGCAGCTTCTGACAATATCATGCTTTTTTGTAGGACATTAAAACAAATTTTAACCAAATTTTAACCCAAACGGCGCCTTAAAATCCATTTTCGAGGCAGTTTCTGACAATATTGCAGGTTTTTGTAGCATTAAAACAAGTTTTAACCAAATTTCAAGCCAAATGGTGTCTTAAAATGGATTTTTGAGGGAGTTTCCAATAGCATCGTGAGTTTTCAGAGCAGATTAAAGTTAATTTTAACCAGATTAAAATGAATTTTCACCAAACATTAACCCAAACTGCCTCTTAAAATGAATTTTGAGGCAGCTTCTGACAATATCATGCTTTTTTGTAGGACATTAAAACAAATTTTAACCAAATTTTAACCCAAACGGCGCCTTAAAATCAATTTTCGAGGCAGCTTCTGACAACATCGCAGGTTTTCAGAGCACGTTAAAGTTAATTATAACCAAATTAAAATGAATTTTAACCAAATTTTAACCCAAATGGTGCCTTAAAATGGATTTTGAAGCAGTTTCTGACAATATTGCAGGTTTTTGTAGCATTAAAACAAATTTTAACCAAATTTCAAGCCAAATGGCGCCTTAAAATCAATTTTCGAGGCAGCTTCTGACAATATCGCGGGTTTTTGGAGCAAATTAAAGTTAATTATAACCAGATTAAAACGAATTTTAACCAAATTTCAAGCCAGTGCCTTAAGATGTATTTTCAAGGCAGTTTCTGACAATATCGTGGCTTTTCTTAGCATATTAAAATGAATTTTATCCAAATTTCAAGCCAAACTGTGTCTTAAAATGAATTTTCGAGGCAGTTTCTGACAATATCATGGGTTTTTGTAGCAGATTAAAGTTAATTATAATCAGATTAAAATGAATTTTAACCAAATTTTAACACAAACAGCATATTAAAATGATTTTTAATTTAAATTTCAATGGGATTTTTATTTGGCGTGAGTTTTAACAGAATGTTTTTATGAAAATTTAACAGAGCACGGACTCAGAGCAAGGTTTAATTAACATTTTAATGAACGTTTTTAACGTTTTAACGTTAATTTCCCCCGGGGCAGTGGCCTGGGGAGAGTTTTAATGAAGTTTTAATGGGGTGGAGGCTTGGGAAGGGTTTTAATAAGGTTTAAGGCACAACGGAAGCTTTAACGAAGGCTGGAAAATAACGGGGAGTTTTAATGAAGACTTAACGGGGCTAGAAATTAAGGGAGAATTTTAATGAAGATTTGATAAGGAAAAGGCTCACGAAAACCTTTAATTAAGTTTTAATTGGGATGAAAATTGATTTTTACTCCAACTTTAATGGGGGGCGTTAGTTTTAACAAAGGTTTAATGGGATGGTGGAATGGGGCTTTAACGGGGTTTTTTTAACGTTTTTTTTTTTTTTTAAATGGGGTTTTAACGGGGCTGGAAACTCAGAATTTTAATGAAAATTTAGCAAGGCTAAAAACTAATGGAGAATTTTAATGAAAATTTAATAGGATTGGAAACTAACGGAGAATTTTAACAAAGATTTAACGCGGCTGGAAACTCAAGAAGAGTTTAAATGAAGATTTAATAGGACTGGAAACTCACAAAAAGTTTTAATGAATATTTAACGGGACTGGAAACTCCAAGGAAGTTTTAATTAAGATTTAATGGGGCTGAAAAGTCAAAATTTTAATGAAAATTTTACAAAACTGAAAACTAATGGGAAATTTTAATGAGCATTTAATAGGACTGGAAAATAATGGAGAGTTTTAACAAGGATTTAACGGGGCTGGAAACTCAAAGAAAGTTTTAATGAAGATTTAACAGGGCTGAAAATTCCAAATTTGAATGCAAATTTAACAAAACTTGAAACTAATGGAGAACTTTAACAAACATTTTATAGGACGGGGAACTAATAGAAAATTTTAACAAAGATTTAATAGACTACAAACTAACGAAGCGTTTTAAAGAAAATTTAATAGAACTAAAAACCCAAGGAGAGATTTAATTAAGATTTAACAGGGCTGAAAATTCAGAATTTTAATGAAAATTTAAGAAAACTGGAAACTAACAGAGAATTTTAACAAGGATTTAATAGGACTGGAAACTAATAAAGAGTTTGAATGAACATTTAATAGAATGGGAAACTCAGAGTTCCAATGAAGATTTAACAGGGATGAAAATTCAGAATTTTAACGAAAATTTAACAAAATTGGAAACGAATAGAGAATTTTAACGAGGATTTAATAGGACAAGCAACTAATAAAAAGATTTAATGAAAATTTAGTATGACCAGAAACGCAAAGAGAGTTTTAACGAAGATTTAATGGGGCTGAAAACTCAGAATTTTAACGAAAATTTAATGGGGCTAGAAACTAACGGACAATTTTAATGAAGATTTAATAGGACTGGAAAATCAGGAGAAGATTTAACGAATATTTGATGGGACTGGAAGCTCCAAAAAAAGTTTTACGTAAGATTTAATGATGCTGAAAACTCAAAAATTTAATGAAAATTTTACAAAACTGGAAACTAATGGGGAATTTTAACGAGAATGTAATAGGATTGGAAAATAATGGGGGAGTTTTAATGAAGATTTAATGGTGCTAGAAACTCAGAGTTTTAATGAAGACTTAACGGGGCTGAAAATTCCAAATTTGAATGAAAATTTAACAAAACTTGAAACTAACGAAGAGCTTTAACGAAGACTTTATAGGATTGGAAAGTAACGGAGAATTATAATGAAGATTTAACAGGAGTAGAAACTAATAACGAATTTTAGTGCAGATTTAATGGGGCTGGAAACTCCAAGACTTTTAATTAAGATTTAACGGGGCTTAAAATTCAAAACTTGAATGAAAATTTAACCAAACTTGAAATTAATGGGGGATTTTAACCAAGATTTAATAGGATTGGAAAGCAGCAGAAAGTTTTAACGAAAATTTAATAGGACTGGAAACTCCGAGAGAACTTAAACGAAGATTTAACGGGGCCACCACCTCGTAGCGCGTTTTAATGAAATTTTTAATGGGGTGGGCGCCCCGGGCGGTGTTAATTAGGGTACTAACGAGCTTTTTGCCCCAAGCTTTGCCCACCTCCTGCTCGACGTACTGCAGCAGCTCGGTCCAGGCGGTGAAGTCGTGGGGGTTGTCGCGCGCCGCCCGCCAGAACTTCTCGAAGTCCGGGGGGTAACCGGGGGCGGCCTCGTCCGCGGGGGGCTCGGGGTCCTGGGGGGCCGGGGGGGGCCTCGGGAAGGGCCGGAGGGGGCTCCTCGGGCTCGGGGGGGGCGGCGGCGGCGCCGTTGCAGCTCTGGGGGTCGGGGCCGGCGCCGCGCTCATCCTCGGTGCTGCTGGGCTCGGGGGGCGGCAGCTCCGCCACGGGGGCTGCGGGGGGGGGGAAATAGGGTTAAGAAAAGGGTTTGGGGTGCCCCCCCGCCCAATTAGGGCTCCCCCCAGGATTGTTTCCCCGCTGTTTATCAGCGCAGCCCCTGTTGCTGCCCCATAAACACTACAGAACTCCCCCAGCCCCATAACGCTCAGCTTTGGAACCCCCCCCCCCCCAACCCCATAACCCCCCCAACCCCCCCCAGTTCCCCAGCCCCAATGTTCCCCCCAACCTACCCCGCAGCCCCCCCGAGCTCCAATCAACCCCATAACTCCCCCACCCCATAACCTCCAAACTTATCTCACACACCACCCTAAACCGCCCCACAACCCCCCCCAAACTGCCCCATAGCTCCCCCCATCCCATAACCCCCCCTTACCCTCCCCACAGACCCCCCCACGCCCCAACCTACCCTCATAACCCCCCCAAACCCCCACCAAAACCCATAACCGCTCCTAACCAATACCGTAACCCCCCAGACCCCCCATAACCCCCCAAAGCATCCCCTCTTAATCCCCCCAGCCCCATAAACCCCCCCCAACCCACCCCAAAGACCCCCGTAACCCCTCATAAGCCCCCCCAGCGCACCTCAAGGCCCCCCCATAATCCCCCCCAAATCCCCTCACAAACCCTCCATATCCCCCCAAACCCCATAAAATCCCCCCAGACCTTATAAACCCCCTCATAACCCCCTCTAACCCACCACAAAGCCCCCCCCAACCCCACAGCTCCCCCATAACCCCCACAAACCCCATAAAATCCCCATAAGGGCCCCCCCCAACCACCCCCCAGCCCCATAATTTCCCTCATAAACCCCATAAAATCCCCCCCAAACCCCACAGCCCCCCCCCAACACCCCCCAACCCTATAAAACCCCCAGAAGCCCCCCCCAACCCACCTCAAGGCCCCCCGTAAACCCCCCAGCCCCATAAATCCCTTCATAAATCCCCCCAAACCCCATAAAACCCCCAACCCACCTCAAGGCCCCCTCATGCCCCCCCCAATCCCCTCACAAACCCTCCCTATCCCCCCCCCAAACCCCATAAAATCCCCCATAACCCCCCCGTCCCTCACCGGTGCCCCCCCCGCCGCCGTCGCCGTCCCCCAGCGCCCCCTGAGCGCTCCCGGGCGCCTCAGGCCCCTCCGCCGCCATTTCGCTGCCCCCCCCTCCCCCACGGCGCATGCGCGGCGCGCAAGGCTCCGGGCGGAACCACCGAGGCGGCTGCCCAGAGCGGCCGCGCCCAGCGGCCCTCCTGCCCCCCTTGGAGGACCCGCGGTGCACAGAGATCACCATAGAGATGCGACACCATAGAGGCGAGGCCGGAAGCGAGGCTAGAAGGGCCCGGAGCTGGGCGCCAACCATAGAGACGGCCATAGGGAAGCATTAGGGGGTGAGTGAGCAGAGCGGCCCGTGGAGGACTTGTCCTGCAGCCTTTATTCCGCCTATGTACAATTAAGCTCTTACAAATGTGTACACTATTTACAAATTAAATAATTAACCCGCCGCGGCGGGAGAGGGGGGGCTGGGTGAGTTAACGGGGGCGGGTTTTGGGGCGAAAAGGAGGGGGTTTGGGGTCAAACGGAGCGGCTTTGGGGCCAAAGGGGGCGGTTTGGGGGGCGAAAAGGAGGGGGTTTGGGGTCAAAGGGGGCGGTTTTGGGGGCGAAAAGGAGGGGGTTTGGGGTCAAAGGGAGGGCTTGGGGGTGAAAGGGGGGGGTTAGGGTGAAAAGTAGGAGCTTAGGGTCAAAGGGAGGGGTTTTAGGGTGAAGAGGAGGGGATTTGGGGTCAAAACGGGGCGTTTCGGGGGTCAAAAGGAGGGGTTTGGGGTCAAAAAAAGGGATTTGGGACCGAAGGGGAGCGGTTTTGGGATGACAAAGAGGGATCTTGGGGGCAAAATGGGCTGATTTAGGGTCAAACGGAGGGACTCTGGGGACAAGGGATGGGTTTCGGGGTCAAAAAAAAGTTTGGGGTGAAAAGGAGGGATTTTAGGGTCACGAGGAGGAGTTTCAGGGTCACAAAGGAGGGATTTGGGGCCAAAACGAGGGGCTTTAGGGTCAAAAGGAAGGGTTTTGGGGTTAAAGGGGGCGTTTTGGGGGCCAGATGCCCCCCTTTGCAACCCCCCTCCTTTGCTCCCCTTTTCAAACCCGCCCCGAAACGAAGGAAAACCCCGAGGAACCCACCCCAAAAATCCTCGACCGGCCGCAGCTCCGCCATTTCCACTCCAAATTAAAAAAAAAAAAAAAAAAAAAAAGGATTAAAAGACCAACTCCCGCCTCGTTATTGCCCGATTTCGCCTGAACGAGCCCCAAATTCCACCCCGGGCCCCACTCCCCCCCCCCGGCCCCCGTTTTTCCCTGAGATTTTGGGGCTCCTGGAAGCCCGCTCGGTTCGAAGAGGCACTGAAGGGCGAGGGCCAACGGGGTTTGCGGCCGGGGTCGCCTCCCCGGGGGGAAAACGGGGTGAAAACCCCACATTTTGGGGCCACGAGGGGGTGAAACGCCCCCAACCCCCCCCCCCCGGGGCTGTCCCGAGGATAAAGGGTTAATACTGCAAGGAGGGGGGCGGAAAGCACCCCAAAATCCCAAATGGCTCAAAGCTTTAGGGTTTGACCCCAAAACTGGGGGGGGGGGGGGGTTGAGAGCCGCCGGGGGGGGACCCGAGAAGGAAACCGGGTTAAAACCACGAGGTTTTGAGCAATTTCAAAGGGGGACGGTGTTTTCATAACCGAACCCCGTCCCACATCCGGAGGTAGAGAAAAATGGGGTGAAAATGGGCGAAAACGGGTCAGGGGGCGCTGCTGAGGGAACTCCCCCAAAGGGGAGGCCGTGAGCCTCCGGATTGCTTTTTTTTTTTTGGGGGGGGGGGGGGGGGGGGGCGGTTGAAAAGTGGGGGAAAAGGGGGCGCGGGCGGCTCGTGGGGGGGCTCCAAAATGGAGGGCGAGGGGAGAGGAGGCCTCGGGGGGTCTCCGAAAGGGAGGCCGAGGGGGACAGCGGCCTCCAAGGGCCCCCAAAACGGAGGGGACGAGGGGGAGGGGCAGCCTCCAAGGGTCCCTAAAACGGAGGCCGAGGGGAGCGGCGGCTTCCAGGCCCCCCCCCCACCCCCCCCAAAACAGAGGAGAAGGGGGGCAGCGGCCCTCCGAGGGTCCCCCCAAAACGGAGGCCGAGGGGAGCGGCGGCCTCTGAGCGTCCCCAAAATGGAGGCCGAGGGCGTCAGCGGCCTCCGGGGCGGGGGGGGGGGGGGGGGGGTCTCCAAAAGGGAGGCCGGGGCCGTCAGAGGGAGGGGGCCGGGGCCGGCGCCCCCAGTTTCCGCAGGCGGCGGCGGCGCAGCTCGGCCGTGTCGGGTTCACCGGGCGCGGGTGAGCCTTCGGCCTCCTCCTCCTCGTCCTCCTCTTCCTCCTCCTCGGGGCGGGGGGTGAAGCCTTCGGCGCCTGAGGGGCCCGGGGGATCTGGGGGGAGGGGGCAAGGGAGGAAAGGGACCCGTTAGCTCCCGGTTCCAAACCCGGTCTGGAACCCGATTCCAAACCTGGTCTGAGACCCAATTCCAAACCCGGTCTGGAACCCGATTCCAGACCTGATTCCAAACCCGGTCTGGAACCCGATTCCAAACCTGGTCTAGAACCCGGTCTGAAACCCGATTCCAAACCCAATTCCAAACCTGGTCTGAGACCCGATTCCAGACCCGATTCCAAACCCGGTCTGGAACCCAGTCTGGAACCCGATTCCAAACCTGGTCTAGAACCCGGTCTGAAACCCGATTCCAAACCCAATTCCAAACCCGGTCTGAGACCTGATTCCAAACCCGGTCTGGAACCTGGTCTGAGACCCGATTCCAAACCCGGTCTGAGACCCGATTCCAGACCCGATTCCAAACCCGGTCTGGAACCCGGTCTGAGACCCGATTCCAAACCCGGTCTGAGACCCGATTCCCGCCAAAGTCACGCACCGGAGGAGCTGGGCTCGGCGGGGGGCGAGGGGGCACCGGGCTCCGTGGTGGTGGGGGGTTGGGGGGCAGCGGTGGGGGGCCGGGGGGGCCTGGGGGGAGAAAATGGGGAGAAAAGGTTAAAAAGGAAACCCCCCAAAATGGCTTTTGGGCTGCGAGGGGCCGCCTCGCTCCCCCCCCCCATTTCCCCTTTCCCAATTTTTCCCTTTTCCTCCCCAATTTTCCCCTTCCCCAATTTCTTCTTCTTCCCCCTACCCATTTCCCCCAATTTCTCCCCACCCCCCCCTTTCCTCCCCAAACCCCCAATTTCCCCCCCAATTTCCCCCAATCCAGCCTTTCCCCTCCAATTTCCCCCCAACCCCCCTTTCACCCCCAATTCCCCCCGAATTTCCCCCCCAAATCCCCCACCCCCCAATTCCCCCCAATCCCCCCACCATCCCCCCAGACCCCAAACCCCCTCCCCTTCCCCCCCAATTACACCCCAATGGATCTTCCCCCCTTTCCCCCCCAAATCCCCCCCTCCCCACCTCCCAACCCCATCATTCCCCCCAAACCCCCTCCCAGCCCCCCCCAACCCCCCCAATCCCCCCCAACCCCCCTCCCAGCCCCCCCAATCCCCTCCCAGTCCCATTTCCCCTCCCAAACACCCTCCCAGCTCCCCCAACCCCCCCAATCCCCCCCAACCCCCCTCCCAGCCCCCAACCCCCCTCCCAGCCCCCAAACCCCCTCCCAGCCCCCAAACCCCCTCCCAGCCCCCCAAACCCCCCAAATCCCCATTTCCCCCCCAACCCCACCCCACACCCCCATTTCCCCCCCAAACCCCCCTCCCAGCCTCCCCAAACCCTCCAAATCCCCCAAATCCCCATTTCCCCCCCAACCCCCCTCCCAGCCCCTCCAAACCCCCCAAATTCCCCCCATTTCCCCCCAAAGCCCCCAAATTCCCCCCCATTTACCCCAACCCCCCTCCCAGCCCCCCCCAAAGCCCCCAAATTCCCCCCATTTCCCCCCCCAAGCCCCCGAATTCCCCCCATTTCCCCCCCAACCCGCCTCCCAGCCCCCCCCAAAGCCCCCAAACCCCCCAAATCCCCATTTCCCCCCCAAATCCCCCTCCCAGCCCCCCCAAACCCCCCAAACCCCCCATTTCCCCCTCAAACCCCCCCATTTCCCCCCCAAACCCCCTCCCAGCCCCCCCAAACCCCCCAAATCCCCCCCATTTCCCCCCCAAACCCCCCAAATTCCCCCCCAACCCCCCCAAATTCCCCCCATTTCCCCCCCAAACCCCCTCCCAGCCCCCCCAAACCCCCCCATTTCCCCCCCAACCCCCCCAAATTCCCCCCATTTCCCCCCCAACCCCCCCCATTTCCCCCCCAACCCCCCCAAATTCCCCCCATTTCCCCTCCAAACCCCCTCCCAGCCCCCCCAAACCCCCCAAATTCCCCCCATTTCCCCCCCAAACCCCCTCCCAGCCCCCCCAAACCCCCCAAATCCCCCATTTCCCCCCCAACCCCCCCAAATCCCCCATTTCCCCCCCCCAAACCCCCTCCCAGCCCCCCCAACCCCCCCCCCATTTCCCCCCCCAAACCCCCTCCTAGCCCCCCCCAAAGCCCCCAAACCCCCCAAATCCCCCCCATTTCCCCCCAACCCCCCCCCCGACCCCCAATCCCCCCCCCGGCCCTACCCCAGCGCCGCCAGCACGCTCAGGTACTGGTTGATCTGCAGCATGGCGGCGTCCAGCAGCGTGTGGATGTCCCGCAGGCACCGCAGCCGCGCCTCCACGTGCTGCCGCTCGTGGCCCTCCAGCGCCCGCAGCTCCTCCGCCGTCAGCCCCGCGAAGCCCGCGGGGGGCACCGGCATCGGGGGGAACCCTGCGGGGGTCCGCCGGTGAAGGACAAAGAAAAAAAACCACCAAAAACCACCCCAAAATCCCCTAAAAACTCAACCGGAGGCTTACCGAAAAGTGGAGGCCACGGCATCGCCAGCCACGGGGGCGGGAGGGGAAGGGCGGAGGCGTCGGCGGCTCTGGGAGCTAAGGGGTTAAAAAAAAATGCGGTGAACGGGGTGGGAAATGGAAGATTTGCCCCCAAAATCAGGGTGGGGAGAGGGGTGGGGCTCACCTGAAGCGGCAGCGGGGCTCGGAGCCGGGTTTTCGGAGCCGTTGGGGGCGGGAGGGAAGGGCCCCACGGGGGGCCAGAAGGGGAACATGCCCGGGGGAAAGGGCGGCAGCATCCCCTGCGGGACTGAGGGAAAAGAGAGAGAAATCAGCCAAAACACCCCAAAATTCCCTTAAAACGGTCGGCTGCAGGCGCAGGTTCGATGCTGGCTTCGAGTTTCCCCAAAATCAGGCTGAAATCCTACAGTTTTGGGGCACCCCGAAAGCGAAAAGCCATGGTTTTGGGTGTCGGGTTTCTTTTTGGGATCGTTTTTTCCCTTTTTGGGGTCATTTTTCCCTTTTTGGGGCCATTTTTTCCCTTTTTGGGGCCATTTTTTCCCTTTTTGGGGCCAGAAGGGGAACATGCCCGGGGGAAAGGGCGGCAGCATCCCCTGCGGGACTGGGGGAGAAGAGAAATCGGAGCCAAAATACCCCGAAATTGCTTTAAAACGACTGCCTGAAGGTGTAGGTTTGATGTTCCCTTATAGTTTCCCAAAAACCAGGCTGAAATCCTACAGTTTTGGGGCATCCCAGAAGCAAAAAGCCGTGGTTTTGGGTGTGGGTTTTCTTTCTGGGGTGGCTTTTCCCCCTTGTTTGGGGTGTTTTCCCTTTTTTGGGGGGCACTTTTTTCCTTTCTGGGGCGGCTTTTCCCTTTTTGGGGACCTGTTTTCCCTTTTTGGGGCACGTTTTTATTTTTTGGGGGCACGGTTTCTCCTTTCAGGACCAGCTTTTCCCTTTTTGGGAGCTGCTTTTTTCCTTTCTGGGGTGAGTTTTTCCTTTTTCAGGATGGCTTTTTCCCTTTTTTGGGGCACATTTTCCCTTTCTGGGGTGTGTTTTCCCCTTTTTTGGAGCACTTTTTTCCTTTCTGGGGCACGTTTTCCCTTTGTGGGGTAGGTTTTCCTCTTTTTTGGGGCACGTTTTTCCTTTCTGGGGTGGGTTTTCCCTTTTTGGGGGCTCATTTTCCCCTCTTTGGGGCGAGATTTTCCTTTTTGGGGCCGTTTTTTTCCCTCTTTGGGGCAGACTTTCCCCATTTTGGGGGCGCTGATGCTCACAGTTCGGGGGCTGCGGCGCCGGCGGGGTCTGCGGCGGGGGCTGCGGCTGCTCGGGGGGCTCCGGGGGGGGCTGCGCGGGGAGGGAGGCGCGGAGCACGTCCATGCGGCACGTGGGGCACGTCTGCTGCCGCTGGAACCACGACCGCAGGCAGCTGGCGGGGAAAGACAGCGGGATTTAGGGGTTTACCAGCCCCCGGCCCCAAAGTTACAGCCCCCGACCCCGTATTTTTGACCGGCGAGACAAATAACACCACCCAGACCCCAAATTTTTGTCCGGAGCGGTGAATCACCTCCCCCAAACCCCAAATCTTTGTCCTGGGGGATGAATCACACCCCCCTGGATCCCAAATCTTCGTTCAGGGTGTCAAGTAACACTCCCCAAACCCCAAATCTTTGTCCTGAGTGGTGAATAACACCCTCTAAATCCCATTTTTTTGTCCTGCGTGACAAATAACACCCCCCAAATCCCAAACTTCTCTCCTGTGGGATGAATCACACCCCCCTGGACCCCAAGTCTTTGTTCAGGGTGTCAAATAGCACTCCCCAAACCCCAAATCCTTGTCCTGCCTGACAAATAACACCCCCACGACCCCATATTTTTGTCCAGCGTGGTGAATAACACCCCCTTGACCCCAAATCTTTGTCCTGTGGGATGAATAACGCACACCCAGAACCCAAATCTTTGTCCAGGGCGACAAGTAACATCCCCCTGACCCCAAATCCTTGTCCTATGTGACAAATAACACCCTGCAGACCCCAAATCTTTGACCAGGGTGACAAACAACACACCCCAAGCCCCAAACCTTTGCCCTGAGTGGTGAATAACACCCTCTAAACCCCAAATTTCTTGTCCAGCATGACAAATAACACCCCCCGGCCCCAAATCATTGTCCTGCGGGATGAATCGCACAACCTAGACCCCAAATCTTTGACCAGGGTGATAAATAACACCCCCTAAACCCCACACTTTTTTGTGCAGCACGACGAGTAACACCCCCCTGACCCCAAACCTTTGTCCTGTGGGACAAATCCCACCCCCAAGACCCCAAATCTTTGACCAACGTGATGAATAGCACCCCCCTGACCCCAAAACTTTGTCTTGTATGACGAATAACACTCCCCAGACCCCATTTTTTTTGTCCTGCATGACAAATAACACCCCCCAGACCCCAAACCTTCGTCCCGGGGGGCAAACAACGCCCCCCGGACCCCAAACCTTTGACCGATGTGATGAATAGCACCCCCCGAACCCCAAATCTTTCTCCTGTGTGATGAATAACACCCGCCAAACCCCAAATCTTTGTCCTGCATGACAAATAACACCCCCCCAGACCCCAAACCTTCGTCCTGTGGGACGAATCCCACCCCCCAGACCCCAAACCTTTGCCCCCGGTGTCCTTTGGGCCCCCACCTGGTGTGGAAGATGTGGTTGCAGGGCAGGCGCTTGGCGCCCGTCACCATCTCCTCGCGGCAGATGATGCAGACGTTGTCCACGGCCTGCAGCTCCTCCGGGGTGGCGTCGGGGTAGCTGCGGGGGAAAAGGGGTTACGGGGAAAGATCTGGGGGAAAAGGGACCGGGAACGGCCCCCCCCCCCGCGGCGGTCTCCAGGGGTTTGTGGCTGAAATGAAGCTTTCGGGGTGTCTGCAAAGAGGTTTTCCCTATAAAGTCTCTCTAAGGGGGATTTAAGGGGATCCACAAACCCTTTTTCCCCTGTAAGTTCTCTCCAAGGGGGATTTAAGGGGATCCACAAACCCTTTTTCCCCATAAGGTCTCGGTAAGGGGGATTCAAGAGCACCTGCAACCCCTTTCTCCCTATAAGATCTTTCCAAGGGGGATTTCATGGGATCCACAACCCTATAAGGTCTCTCCGAGGGGGATTTAAGGGCACCTTTTAACCCCTTTCTCCATATATAATCTCTCCAACAGGGATTTAAGGGCATCCACAGCCCCATTTTCCCCTATAAAGGGGATTTAAGGGATTCTGCAACCTCTTCGTCCCTATAAAATCTTTCCCAGGGGGATTTCACGGGATCCACAACCCTACAAGGTCTTCCCAAGGGGGAATTTAAGAGCGTCCATAACCCCTTTTCTCCCTACAAAGTCTCTCCAAGGAGGATTTAAGGGATTCTGCAACCCTTTTCTCCCTGTAAGATCTTTCCAAGGGGGATTTCACAGGACCCACAACCCTACAAGGTCTCTCCAAGGGAGATTTAAGGGCATCCACAACCCCTTTTTCCCCTATAAGGGGGATTTAAGGGATTCTGCAACCCCTTTCTCCCTATAAGATCTTTCCAAGGGGAATTTCGCAGGACCCACAACCCTACAAGGTCTCTCCAAGGGGGACTTAAGGGCATCCCCAACCTCTTTCTCCCTCCGAGGTCTCTCCAAAAGAGATCCCCAACTTCCAAGTTCTTCCTACCCCCCCCTTCTCGTGGTAAGAACGAGTTGTTTTCCCCCAAAACCCTCCCCCGCCTCATTTTTCGGCCCCAAACCAAGCACGCCGGCGGCTCCGCGCGCTACTCACAGCGTGTTCATGTTGCGGATGGCGCGGCGGGACATGATGGCGTCGGTCACGGCTTTCTTGAACTGCCTGCGAGGAAACGGGGACGAATTCGGGGTCACGAAGGAGGCGTCCCGGCCCCGAAAGCCGCCCCGAAGGCGCTCACCTCATGGCCAGGTACATGGGGCGGATGGCGAAGAGGGGGAAGGTGTGCACTTTGATCATGATGGTCATGAAGGCCATGTAGAGGAGGACTTTGATGAAACCTGGCGGGGGGAAAAAAGCAAGTTAGGGACGGGTTTTAAATAGTTGTGGGGTGGGGGAAGCGGGACGGGACCCCAAAGGCGGTTTAGGAGGCGATCTGGGGGCTTGTTCCACCTCGTCACCCGCCCCCGAGCACAAATCCCGCTGCTGCTACCACCGATAAAACCCAACGAGGCGGCAAACGGGATTGTAAGGGGGTAGAAAACCCCGTAAATCGGGGAGGAAAGGAGGAAAAGGACGGCGGGAGCCCGGCGTACCCGTGAAGAGCTCCGTGTACAGCATGTAGACGGCTTTGCTGTCCCAGGGGTTCTCGTTCTGCAGGTCGATGGAGTGCAGGACGTACTTGATGAAGATGGTGAGGACCATGGTCATGAGGATGGCGTACTGCGGGGCACGAAGAGGGCAGCGGGGGCTCAGGACCGGCTTGGGGGGGGGGGGGGCTCCGGGAGCAGTTTGGGGGGGGTTTGGGACCGGCACGGGGCTGGGGGGCCTTACCTCGAAGCCGAAAACCAGCTGGACGGAGGCTCCCCGCGTGAGGATGCTGTGGTACGCGTGGCTGACGAAGAGGAAATCCAGGATCCCCAGCAGGAACATGAGGGCTGCGGCGGGGGGAGAGGGGGGACGAGGGGGGGGTGGGGGGAAAAAAAAGGCAGGTTAGGGACCCCGAAACTGGGGGAGAAACGCCAGAAACAAACAGGGCCCCTGCGAAAAGGGATCGCGCCCCGAAACGCCTCCCGCTGCGGCAGCGGGATCAGTCCCTGTGGGGCTGATCGGGGTTAATTAGCGTCGGTAACGAGGCTGGTATCACCGTGAGCTCATTAGGAACCCCCCTGCCCACACCCCAACCCCTATTTCCAAGGCCAATCCCCCGCTAATTCCTCCCCCAGCCCATTTGTGGTCTCTAAATCCCTTCCCCACAAGCAAAAACGTGTTTTACTACGCGTCTGGGACCCCATTTTCCCCCAAAAAAGCGTTTTCCTATACATCTGAGACCCCATTTTCCCCCAAAAAAGGGTTTTCCTATACATCTGGGACCCCATTTTCCCCCAAAAAAGGGTTTTCCTATACATCTGGGACCCCATTTTCCCCCAAAAGAAGCGTTTTCCTATACATCTGGGACCCCATTTTCCCCCAAAAAAGCGTTTTCCTATACATCTGGGACCCCATTTTCCCCCAAAAAAGCGTTTTCCTATACATCTGGGATCCCATTTTCCCCCAAAAGAAGCGTTTTCCTATACATCTGGGACCCCATTTTCCCCCCAAACCCCTCCTGCAACACCTTTTCCCCACCCGAACCCCAGAGCTCATTAAATCCCCAGCCGGGCCCTCGTTAACGGAGCAGCCCCGATAACGTTATCTCACCCCATGCGTTTTTTTCCCCCCCCACCCTATGCAAATACGGCGCCGAAATTATCTTTCCTGCCCAGCCGCGGAGGAGGCAAAGCTCCCCCCAGGCCGGGAACGGGAAGGATCCGGCCCTGGGGGGGGGAGGAAAGGCGCCACTCACACACGATACGGAAGTGGAAGAGCCAGGAGATGTTGGGGCTCCGCTCCATCTGCGGGAAAAGGGGAGAAAACGCTAAAAACCCCTCCCCTCCGGACCCCAAAATCAAGCTTTTTCGCCTGGTTTTCCACTCACGAAGTCCACCCGGTCCTCGGCCAGCCAGTGGAAGCACTTGAGGAAGAGGAGGAGGGTGAAGAGGGCGACGAAGCGGGGGCTGAAGTCGTCCCTGAAGACGGTGAAGGCCAGGCAGGTCTCCGTCACCGCGTACCACGAGCGCTCCAGGAGGTGCTGCGCGAGAAAGGGAGCTGGCAGGGCGCACAGGGGAGCCCACAATCGCCCCCGGACCCCCAAAAAATCAAATAAATCACCCCAAAGACCCGTTAACATCCCCCTCGGCCCCACGGAATTCATCCCTGGAATCCTAAATCCTCCCTAAGTCAGAGGATTTAGGTCCCCAGGATGGAAAGAAGATCAAATAACCCCCCCCTAAACCTGTTAACGTCTCCCTCGGCCCCACAGGATTCAGCCCTGGAGTCCTAAACCCTCCCCAAATCTAAGAATTTTGCTCCCCAGGGTGGAAAAAAATCTAATAAAGCACCTCTGAGCCCCCAAAAATCCAAAAAAAAAACCCTAAAAGCCATTAACATCCCCCTCAGCCCTGCAGGATTCAGCCCTGGAGTCCTAAATCCTCCCTAAATCTAAGAAGTTTGCTCCTCAGTGTGGAAAAAAATCTAATAAAGCACCTCTGAGCCCCCCCCAAATTCAATAAAAACCCCTAAAAACACGTTAACGTCCCCCTCAGCCCCACAGAATTCAGCCCTGGAGTCCTAAACTCTCCCTGAATTGGAGGATTTAGTGCCCTCAAGCCCACCAGGATGGGAAAAAAATCAAGTAAAAGTCCCAAAACCCGTTAACATCCCCCTCGGCCCCGCAGGATTCAGCCCTGGAGTCCTAAACCCTCCCTAAACTGGAGAATTTCGCTCGCCAGGGTGGGAAAAAAATCTGATAAAGCACCTCTGAGCCCCCCAAAATCCAAAAAAAACCCCTAAAAGCCATTAACATCCCCCACAGCCCTGCAGGATTCAGCCCTGGACTCCTAAATCCTCCCTAAATCTAAGAAGTTTGCTCCTCAGTGTGGAAAAAAATCTAATAAAGCACCTCTGAGCCCCCCCCAAATTCAATAAAAACCCCTAAAAACACGTTAACGTCCCCCTCGGCCCCGCAGGATTCGGCCCTGGAGTCCTAAACCCTCCCAAAATCGGAGGATTTCGGGCCAAGCTCGGCTCACCTCCATCTCCGCCGCCCGCAGCTGCCCGAAGAAAACCTTGCCCATGAATTTGCCCAGCAGGAAAACCAGCACAAAGGCCTGGATGTACAGAACCTGCGGGGGGAAAGAGAGATGGGGAGGTTTTTTGGGGGAAAAAGGGGCGGCTTTGGGGCCAAAAGGGGGCAGTTTGGGGGCGCAAAGGGCGGCTTTGGGGGCAAAAGGGGGCAGTTTGGGGGCGCAAAGGGCGGCTTTGGGGCCCCGAAAGCAGAAGTGAGCCCCCGCACGGCGTTCAGGCGTGACTCCACGCGCCGCCGCCGGCCTCGTTTCCCCTCAACCGCCCCTAATTAATTAATTACCGCCAGCAAACCCATCAGGGAAAGCTTCTGAGGCAGGAAATAAACAAACCTCGCGCTCTTCGCGGCCGTTACCCGCGTAAAAATAGACGGGGGGCGCCGCCGGCGGAGGCAGCTCCGCGTTTTCTCCCCCAAAAGCGGGATTTTGCCCCCGAATCTTTTATCCGGGGGGGGGTGGTGGTTTTTGGGCCCCCGCCCGTACTCACGGCCATGCTGGGGCTGGATTTGGTGAGATAAACCACGGTGGGGTAGAACTGGTGCTTGAGGTAGTAGGCGTGCGCCACCACGGCCGTGGTGAGCGCCAGGCTCCCCGCCATCACCGCCGCCGTGCACAGCATCTCCGCGGCCCGGCCGCCTGCGGGGGGTGTGGGGGGGGGGAAAAAGGTATTTTTTGGGGGGAAAAAAGGGTTAGCGTGGCGTGAAGTTAGGGGTTGGGGAGGTATCGGGGCGGGTTGGGGCTCGGTGGCAGCGAGGGCTCCCCCCCCCGCGGCTGCTGTCCCCCGTAAGCGCCCCCCACCCCCATCTATGCCCCCCCCCCAAACTCCCCCTTCTCTCACAGCCCCCCATAAACACCCCCAACACCCCCCCCAAGCCCACCAACACCCCCTCATATCCCCCCACCCCTATTTACACCCCCCCGTACGCACCCCCCACCCCCATCTACAAACCCCCCAACCTCCCCCCCAGTATCACTGCCCCCCATAAAGACCCCCAACACCCCCCAAAGCCCCCCCAGATCCCCCAACTCCTATCTACGTACCCCCCCTCCATGTCTCAGCCCCGTAAGCCCCCCCCAAACCCCCCCCAGCCCTACCTATGCCCCCCATCCTCCCCCCAAAGCGTCACAGCCCCCCGTAAGTGCCCCCAACACACCCCCAGCCCCCCCCCATTCCTACCTACGTGCCCCCCAACCACCCCCCCGCTGCGTCATGGCCCCCATAAGCGCCCCCAAAGCCCCCCCACTCCAACCTATATGCCCCAAACACCCCCCTCCGCATCGCAGCCCCCCAATAAGCGCCCCCAACGCCCCCCCCACACCCCCTAAACCCCCCAATCCCCATCTACGTGCCCCCCACCACCCCCCCACTGCGCCACACCCCCCACAAGCGCCCCAAAACAGCCCCCAACGCCCCCCCACACCCCTTAACCCCCCAACCCCCATCTACGTGCCCCCCACCACCCCCCCACTGCGCCACACCCCCCACAAGCACCCCAAAAGAGCCCCCAAAGCCCCCCCCACCCCCTAACCCCCCAATCCCTACCCACGTGCCCCCCAACCACCCCCCACTGCGCCACACCCCCCACAAGCACCCCCAAAGCCCCCCCACTCCCACCTACGTGCCCCCCCACCCCCCCCTCCCTGTCACAGCCCCCCATAAGCGCCCCCAAAGGCCCCTCACACCCCCTAACCCCCCCCAAACCGCCCTCACGACCCTCCCCCGCCCCCCTAGCCCCCCCCTTTCCCCTCACGACACAGGCTCTGAGCCTCCCCCACTCACCCGGCCCCGCCGCCGCCGCCGCGCCCCCCGCCTCAGGCCGCTCCTCCCTCAGCCGGAAGCGCCTCGGCGCGAGACACCTCACTTCCGCCCTGCCTGCACCACGCGCCGCCCTGCGGGGGGGGGGGGAAGAAGACAGAATGAAGGGGTCATTTCACCGTTTCCCCTCCGCCTAAATTCCTCCATCTCCTTTTTATCTCTGCAGGGATTTATCTGCCGTTTTAATTACCCTCAGGGAGCGGGGGGTGGCGCTGCGGCTCCCCCTGTAACGTACATGGGTCACTCCCCCCCCGCTCTCGCACTTGGTACGGTCCGAGCCGCCCCTCAGCCGGCGCAGAGGGAGGGGGGCGGGAGCGCCAAGGGTCCCGTGGCTCGCTCTCATTGGCCAGCCCGCGCGGCTCTCGGCCAATCAGAAAAATGTCCCGCGCGGCTGTTGCTAAGAGGAAGGGAGACGGGGGGGGGGCGATGAGCTGAGTTCGGCCTCAGCCCTCTGCTTTCCCCTCACAGATCTCAGCCTATCAACAACGCCTCCCCTTCTGTTTCGCTCTTCTGATTGGCCGGCGTCGCTTCAAGTCCCGCCTTCGCAGCTTTGACTGACAGCGAGACCTCAGGAGAGAGGGGTGGGGCGGGCGGCTTCTTCCTACTCCGCCTCTGATTGGCCGGCGGCGTGGGTGGGCGGCCTATAGATAGGCGGATGCCGACCGGGGGCGGGGTTAAGCTGGTCCCGCCTCTCGCCCCGCCCGGTCTGCTCAGGTGAGGGGGGGGGGAGGAGAGAGGAGGCGAAGGGCGGGAAAAGCGCGAGGCGGGAAAACGCCTGGGCGTCGTCGTTGCTTCTGAGGTGATTTGTTTCCCCTTTATTTTCTGAGAGGAAAAAATGGGGATTTTTGAGGTAAATTTACCGTCTTTCCCCCCTGCCCGCCTGTGGGGGGCTGAGTTCAGGTGGTGCAAGGTGAAAATAGCCCCGTAAGTCTTTTTATTTTCACTGTATGTGGTGCATCTCGTCTCTCTCCCGCTGAGGGAAGGGGGACCCCGGTGGTTTTCTGAGGGGGAAAAAAGCTCTGAGGGCTCTGCTGTCCATGTGCATTAAGGTATGGTGAAGTGCAGCACTTTAACCCTCTCCTCCTGCCTTAAAAAAAAACGGTGTTTTTCCCCTTTTTTTTCCTCAATAGTTGGTGGAGTGGCTGCTGTTTGCCCTTCAGCAAGGGGCTACAAGAGGCGTCCCCTCTCCTGGCTGCCACCATCAAAACTAAAATCACTTTATTTGAGGTTAGGTGCTGGGAGAGGCAATGAAACCTGCACAAATGAGGTGTTTTCATGCTTTTTATTGGAGATGAGCCCAGTTTTATTTTGGGGGGGGGGGGGGGGGAGGTAAATTAGTTGTCCTTATTGCTGCTTTGGCCCAGATGAGAGCTGCTTTAACCCCAAACTGCTTCCTTTATTGTTTTTCAACCCTTTTCAGCATCAGACTCCAGTACCTGGAAAGATCGTTTGAATGCCTCAAAGGTTAGGATTCACTTGGTGTTTACTCCCCTGGTTAAAATATGTGTGTTTTATGATTGAAGTTTTGATTAAAACATATTTATTTTAACAAAATATCTGTTCTTTTAACAAAGTATCAGATAAATCGCGTACTGTGGAGGGAATAGCATCGTTCCGCCCTTCCAATTTTCTGAACCCTTCAGAGCACTTTGCATCTTTAAACCAGGAGTCCTGGCTTTAAAAAAACATATTTTTTTTTCTAGTAATTGCAGCTCTAATTTTCCTAGCAGGTGCCTTTTGAGGTGTTCTGGGGCTTTTTAAAGAGTATTTTGCCACCTTGGGCTCAGTAGAGCTGGTGGCGAGGCTGCAGCTGGGTGTGCTCCACATCCCTTTAGCAAGAAAAAGGAGCTCCTGAAGACCATTACACTCTTAAAATAACACAAAGAATACTGAAATAACGACAATAAAGCAACAAACCAGTGAAATAGTGGAAAAAAAAACACAAGCTGCTGAGAAGATGGGAGCAAGGAGGTTAGGTACAGAGCTGCACGTGAGGCGCAAGGGTGGGAAATTGGTGGGACAAAGCACACTACAAAGGTGTTTTCCTGCCTTAAAACATATCCCAAAACGTCAAAACATACCAAAAAACGTCAGCTGGAGAATTAAAATGTTTGTGTGCGTATATATATTTCCTTCTGTTGTTTCTGGGAAACCAGGCAGTGATGTGTGCCACTCTGTTTTGGGGCCAGAAAAGGGCGTTTCTGCACTCTCCTCGTGGCACAGAGGAATAAGAAGGAGTTAAACCTGAATTTGTCAAAAACGTGATGCTTTTTTTTCCCTCTATACCTACTTTTTTTCCCTAAAACTACTTAAAGGATGGGAGAAAAGCCACTCGGTGCAGCTCGCCTATTCACGCCTGCCATGGTTCTACCCAGTTTTGGGTTGTTTATTCAGAAAAAAAAAATATATTTTTTTTTTTTTTGCGGCCTGAAGTGGCTGAAAAGAGCTGTGGAGCCCTAAAATTGTATTTCTGGAGGAGGTTGGGTCAGTTTGAGGGGTCTGGGTTGGGGGAATTTGGGAGGTTTTGGGGCTGTTTGAGGGGTCTGGGTTGGGGGAATTTGGGAGGTTTTGGGGCTGTTTGAGGGGTCTGGGTTGGGGGAATTTGGGATGTTTTGGGGCTGTTTGAGGGGTCTGGCGGGGGGGGGGCTGGTTTTTAAAGGGGATTTGGGTGGGGGGCTGGCTTGGGGGGGACGCCTCCAACTTTGGGGGGGGGGCTTGGGGTGTCAGGTCCATTTTGGGGCAACCCTGGGTTATTTCCCCACACAGCTACCGCCCCCCCGGCGCCATGAAGCAGCCCCCCAGCCTCACCCCCCCTCCGGCCTCTGCCCCCTTGGGGGGGCAGCGGTGCAGCGGGAGACCCCCCCCAGCCTGGGGAGCCTGCGGGCAGCCCCCGACCCCCGCCAGCGCCCCGCGGAGCCTCCACCTGCACCGCCAGGAGCGGGAAGCCTTCTTCAGCCTCCTGGGTAAGGGCAAAAACACCCAAATCCCAAGAAAACTACCCAAAACTCCCTCTTTTTTTTAAAAAAAAAAAAGGTAGATGTATGGGGCGTGTGCTGCAGCATTATTTTTAAATAGTTGATTTTGTTTCCGTCTCGTTACAGAAGATGACGTGGTGCAGGAGTTCCTCTCAACAGATGTCTGCTATAGGATTTCTGATAAGGTCAGTCGGCCCCAAATGCAACTACCTTGGGGTTTGGGGCAAAATTGCCACTGGTTTGGTCCCGTTTGGGGTATTCTGACCAAAACTGCTGCTGATTTGGTGCTATTTCTGACAGTTTTAGTCAAAAAACACACTGGTTTTGTCCAGTTTCGGGGCGTTTTGACCAAAACTGCCTCTGGTTTGGACCTGTTTGTGTTTTGACCAAAACAGTTGCTGGTTTGGCCCTGTTTTTGGCAGTTTTAGTCAAAAAAAAGCACCGATTCTTGTCCAGGTTTTCAGTTTTTTGACCAAAACTGCTGTGGTTTGGTCCTGGTTTTGACCATTTTAGTCAAAAAAAAAAAAAAAAAAACACACCCCACACTGATTTTTGTCTGGTTTTTGTGTTTTTTGATTAAAACCGTGGCTGGTTTGCTCCAGTTTTTTGTGTTTTTTGGCTAAAACTGCTACAGTTTGCTCCCGTTTTTTTTTGACTACAACCACCGTGATTTGGCTCCAGCTTTTTGACCCAAACCCGCCGCTTTTTGGTGCCCGCTTTTGACTAAAACCTCCTTTTTTCCGCTGCCCCCCAGTACCTGCTGGCGATGGCGCTGACGTACTTCAAGCGCGCCGGGCTGCCCACGGCCGAGTACACCCGCATCAACCTCTTCACCGCCCTGTACGTTCATTAAGCCCTAACGACACCCTTCACTAATCCCCTCGTTGACCAAAACGCCCCGATTTCACCCCGTTTTCCCCCCCTAGGTACCTGGCGAACGACATGGAGGAGGACGAGGAGGAGCAGAAGTACGAGATCTTCCCCTGGGCGCTGGGGCCGGGCTGGCGCCGGCTCTTTCCCCGTTTCTTGCGCCGCCGCGACCGCCTCTGGGCCCGCATGAGCTACCGGGCGGCCGTCAGCCGGCACTGCTGCGAGGAGGTCAGTGCGGTGCCAAAATCCCCTCGTTCGGCCCCAAAAAAATCCCCCAGCCACCATCACAACGGGGGAAGGATCGACGAGAGATGGGGTCCTGCGGCTTCGCTGCTTGGCTGTGGTGGAGCTGTCCGTTCCCCGCAGCTTTTTGCTTAAAAATGTCGCTTTTTGAAATTAGGTTCATTTTTAAAAGGCTTTGCTCAAAGCGTGCTTCTCTTAAAGCCTATTTTTTTTTTTTGAAATTTTTATTTTAAGCCTTAAAAAGTGATTTCTGGAAGTTCCATGCTCCCAACCCAGCAGCGAACCCCTCACCGTGCCACCAGTGCACTCATGCCAGCTCCCCAGCGGCACTCTTCTCCCCAAACCCTGCCCGTTTTGCCCCAAACCGCACGTTTTTCTCCCCAAACCATACATTTTTCTCCCCAAACCCTGCCCGTTTTGCCCCTAACCATATACTTTTCACCCCAAACCGCACATTTCGCGCCCCAAACCCTGCCTGTCTTGCCCCAAACTGTGCATTTTTCTCCCCAAACTCTGTTTTGCCCCAAACCGCACATCTTTCTCTCCAAACCCAGCCTGTTTTGCCCCAAACTGTGCGTTTTTCTCCCCAAACCCTGCCTATTTTGCCCCAAATTGTGCATTTCTCTCCCTTTTCTGCCCAAACCCTGCACTTTTGCCCTGCAACCCTGCCTGTTTTGCCCCAAACCGCGCATTTTTCTCCCTTTTCTCCCTGGACCCTGCCTGTTTTGCCCCAAACCGTACATTTTTCTCCCCGAACCCCCTCCCCGCCCGCAGATTATGGCGACGGAGCCCTCGCACTGGGCCTGGCTGCGCGAGCGCCCCCCGCGCCACAGCGGGGCCGTCCGCAGCTACGCAGGGGACCCCCGGCCCCGTGCCCCCCCGCCGCCCCCCCGGGAGGAAGAGGAGGAGGAAGAGGATGAAGATGAAGACGAAGACCAAGGCCCGGCGCCCGCCGTCCTCATCCTCCCCCTGCAGCCCCCCCCCGGCTGCGCCGAAACCCGCTGAGCGCCCGAAATTCGGGGCGTGACTGGCTCAGGGCCGCCTTCCCCGCGTTTTTCTCACAGTTTGCCCAAAATTTGGGCTTTTTAACTCAAAATCCGTCTCTGCTCGCTGAGCCGCCCACGTGCGGTGCTAACTTGGCCGTTTTGGGGTGTTCTCCCCTTATTTTGCCCACTTTTCCAACGAATCTAACCCAAATCCTTTGTCGTAAGCACCACCTGCTGCTGTTGCCACCCCACCCCGCAACCGACACCCATTTTTGCCGTTTTTCGCCCCAAAACTCCCCCTTCTTGTTACGAGCCCGAAGTCAGGGGGTGCAGCGAGGGGCTGCAGCACCTTTGGTGCAAAAAGGGGTGAAAACGGGCGACGCGAAGCGCTCGGTCGTTATTTTTCCGTTGTGGGGGGGGGGGAACGGGAGGGGAGCGGCGGGCGCCGCCAAAAAAGGGCCCCCGAATTTTGGTAGAAAAGGGGAAAAAGGAGCGGGGGCGGGGCCGTAACCGCCTGTTTTTGCTCGGCAGGGCCCTGCCGCTGCGAAGCGCCCGGGAAGGAGCGGCGCCGCGGGTTCAGGTAGGGATGGGCGGTGCTGTTCCATGTTACACACGTGTCACACGCGTGTCACACGCGTGACGCGCGTGTGCTGGCCCTCCACGTGTCCCCTGTGCAGCCGAACCTGGCGCACACGCGTGTCACAGGTGCACACGCGTGTTAGAGACTCGCATGTCCCAGAGTCACGGGTGTCATGGCCTTGCACACGCGTGTCCCAGGCTCACATATGTGTTAGAGGCTGCCACATACGTGTTACAGACTCACACGTCCCAGATTCGTGTGGCCTGGCCCTGCACACGCGTGTCCCAGGCTCACACACGTGTCCCATGCATGTCCTGGCCCTGCACATGCGTGTCACAAGCTCACGTACATGTTACAGAGCGCCATGTACGTGTTCCATACATGTCCTGGCCCTGCACACGCGTGTCACACGCTCACATACGTGTTGCAGGTGGCACGTACGTGTCACAAACTCACAAGTCCCGGATTCGTGTGGCCTGGCCCTGCACACGCGTGTCCCAGGCTCTCATGCGTGTCTCAAACTGGCACGTACATGCCCCACGCGTGTCATGGCCCTGCACATGTGTGCACCCCCCTTACACACATGTCCCACGTGTGTTCTGGCCCCGCACATGCACTGCAGCCTCCCCCACACCCCAAACTGCCCCCGTGTGCCCCAGCCCCACACGCACGCGTGTCCCTGCCCTCCACACACCTCCCACACGCTTCCTGCCCTCCACACACCTCCCACATGCGTGTCCCACCCTCCACACACCTCCCACACATGTGTCCCAGCCCCACACACGCCTCCCACACGCGTGTCCCACCCTCCACACACCTCCCACATGCGTGTCGGGCCCTCCACATGCCTGCCACACACGTGTCCCGCCTCCCACATGCGTGTCCCACCCTCCACACGCCACCCCCACGCATGTCCCAGTCCACACACACCTCCCACACGCGTGTCCCTGCCCTTGACACACCTCCCACACGCATGTCCCAGCCCACACACGCTTCCCACACGTGTGTCCCACCCTCCACACACCTCCCACACGCATGTCCCAGTCCACACACACCTCCCACACGCGTGTCCCTGCCCTTGACACACCTCCCACACGCATGTCCCAGCCCACACACGCTTCCCACATGCGTCTCCCATCCTCCACACACCTCCCACACGCATGTCCCAGTCCACACATGCCTCCCACACGCGTGTCCCACCCTCCACACACCTCCCACATGCGTGTTGGGCCCTCTACACACCTCCCACACACGTGTCCCAGTCCACACACACCTACATGCGTGTCGGGCCCTCCACATGCCTGCCACACGCGTCCCACCTCCCACACACGTGTCCCACCCTCCACACGCCTCCCACACGCGTCCCACCCTCCGCACACCTCCCACACGCGTGTCCCACCCCACGCACGCCTCCCACACGCCTGTCCCACCCTCCACACACCTCCCACACGCGTGTCCCAGCCCACACACGCCTCCCACACGCCTGTCCCACCCTCCACACACCTCCCACACGCGTGTCCCACCCCACGCACGCCTCCCACACGCCTGTCCCACCCTCCACACACCTCCCACACGCGTGTCCCAGCCCACACACGCCTCCCACACGCGTGTCCCACCCTCCACACGCCTCCCACACGCATGTCCCAGCCCACACACGCCTCCCACACGCGTGTCCCACCCTCCACACGCCTCCCACACGCGTGTCCCAGCCCCACACAGCCTCCCACACGCGTGTCCCACCCTCCACACGCCTCCCACACGCGTGTCCCACCCTCCACACGCCTCCCACACGCGTGTCCCGGCCCCACACACCCCCGTGTGTCGCGCGGCGCCGCCCCCCCCCCCCCAACCCTGCGGCACTGCGGACCAAAACCCGCAGCAGCGGCCGCACCCAAAACCCCCAGAAACCACCCCAAAGCCCTTCCCCTTCCCCCCCCTCCCACCTCAGCGCCCCCAAAATCCCTTTTTTTCACCCCGTTTCCCCTCTTCCCCCCTCCCCCCCCCCCCCCGGCCCCGTCTCCTCGAGGGAGGAGCCTCGGCGGAGGCCCGGCCTCGCCTCCCAGCTCCAGGAAGCCTTTGGGGCGCTTTCGGGTCCTTTTTCCTTTCAGTTTTTCCGTTTGGGGCGGTTTTACCCCAAAAGCGGCGACTTTGGCGGCGCTCCCCCCTTCCCCTCTCCCCCCTCCCCCCAAATCGAGGTACGTCCCTGTCCTCCCCCACCCCAAAAAAAAAAGGGGAAGGGTCCCCTTGCGGCCGAGCCCTGATTTACCCGGGAAAGTTGTTTTTGTTTTCTTTCCTCGGGGGGGGATTTGAGCCTGGTTTGGGGAGAAACGAGAGGGATTTGGGCTTTGCGGGGTTTTCCCTCAGGATTTAGTGGGTTTTTTTTTTTTCTGGGGGGGGGGGGTTTGGGGTTGTTTTCCCCCGACGGGAGGCGAAGCGGCGGCCGGTTGAGCCCTCGCCCTGCGGCACCTGCCGGGACGCTTCCTCCCCAAACCGGGCTGAAAAAAAGCGGGGTTTGGGTCACTTCGCCCCCCCCCCCCCAAAAAAAAAAACACCCGGGGAGGGCTGGGGGGCTTCGTTAACGGGGAGCTCGTTAACGGGGCGTTGGGGGGGGGGGTGTAAGGGGCTGGGGCGCGCTAGGCCCCACGTTCCTTTGGGGGGGGGGGGGGGTTGAGGCTTCCCCCCCCTCATTTTGGGGTCAATTTAGGGGGGTTTGGGGGGGGGGGGTTAATCGGTGCTTTCAGGGCGCGCTGGGCTGCGGGGTCGCCAACCTGCCTCTCGCCTTCCTGCAGCGCTAATTAAGCCCTCCGGTCCTTAATTAGGTTCCCCTGCTCCTTAATTAAGCCTCCCCAGTCCTTAACGCAGCCTCCCAGTTCTTAATTAAGCCCCCCCCCCGGACCTTAATGAAGCCCCCCAGTCCTTAATGAAGCCCCCCCAGTCCTTCATTAAGCGCCCCGGTCCTTAATTAATGTCCCAGTCCTTCATTAAGCCCCCCAGTCATTAATGAAGACCCCCCTAGTCCTTAATTAAGATCCCAATCCTTAATTAAGGCCCCCCAGTCCTTACTGAAGACCCTTCAGTCCTTAATTAACCCCTGAGTCCTTAATGAACTCCCCTCAGTCCTTAATTAACCGTCCCAGTCCTTAACGAAGCCCCCAACTCCTTAACCCCCCCCCAGTCCTTAATTAACCCCCTCAGTCCTTCATGAACCCCTTCAGACCTTAACGAACTCCCCCCCTCAGGCTTTAATTAACCCCCCAAAGCTTTAATTAACCCCCCCAGGCCTTAATTAAACTCCCGGAAGCCTAATTACGCCCTTCGCAGCTCTAACGGGCGCAGGGAGCGGCCGTGACACACGCCCAGACTCGCCAGACCCGTTCTTTTGGGGCCGTTTCCCCTCCTTTTGGGGCCGTTTCCCTTCCTTTTGGGGCCGTTTCCCCTTCCTTTTGGGGCCGTTTCCCCTTCCTTTTGGGGCCGTTTCCCCTTCCTTTTGGGGCCGTTTCCCCTTCCTTTTGGGGCCGTTTCCCCTTCCTTTTGGGGCCTATTTTTTTTTTCCCCGCTTTTTGCTTATTTTGGTGACTTTTTACGCGGCGTTCACAAGGTTATACCACTCAACTCGCAGCCGTTTTCCCCCCAAATCGCCTTGTTTTCCCCCAAAACCTCCTTTTTTTTCCCCAAAATGAGCTCGTAACGGATGCTCAGGCGCTACCACAACCCACCCAGCCGCGTTTTTGGGGGCAGAAAAGGCAGAAATAGGGAAAAACAAAAACCCTAATAACCCCTTTTTCTTCCCAGTCGCTCCCAGCTGTGACCCCGAAGCGGACTAAACCGCCCCCAAAAACCCCAAAACGCTCTCCAGCCCCCGCCGGCTGGGGGCCAGCGGCCCTCGTTAGCCCTCCTGAGGCTAATTACCAGGGTATTAACGAGCGCGGGGAGACGCGGCTTTAACTGGGGGCTCCTCGTTTGCTCCTGAATCGGGGAAAGCAAAACGTCCGGATTTTAACTGGGGGTCGGCGTTTGAATTGAGGCCTCGGCTCCGGGATTTGGGGGAAAATTGGGGCAATCAAAATCCCGGTGTTTTAATTCAGGGCTCTTCTTTTTCGCCCCAAATCGGGGAAAGCAAAATGTCGGCGGTTTAGTTTGGGGCTCCCACTTTTCTCCCCAAATTGGGGAAATCAAAACGTGGGTGTTTTATTTTGGGCCTCGCTCTTTGGTCCCAAACTGGGGAAATCAAAATCCCGGTGTTTTAATTCGGGGCTCGTCCTTGGCTCCCCAAATTGGGGGAAACCAAATCCCGGTGTTTTAATTTGGGGCTCGTCCTCGGCTCCCCAAATTGGGGAAGAAATTGGGGAAACCAAATCCCGGTGTTTTAATTCGGGGCTCGTCCTCGGCTCCATAAATTGGAGAACAAATCGGGGAAAACAAAATGTTGGTGTTTTAATTCGGGGCTCATCCTTGGCTCCCCAAATTGGGGAAATCAAAATCCCGGTGTTTTAATTCGGGGCCCATCCTCGGCTCCCCAAATTGGGGAAGAAATTGGGGAAACCAAATCCCGGTGTTTTAATTTGGGGCTCGTCCTCGGCTCCCCAAATTGGGGAACAAATCGGGGGAAACCAGATCCTGGTGCTTTAATTCGGGGCTCATCCTTGGCTCCCCAAATTGGGGAAATCAAAATCCTGGTGTTTTAATTCGGGGCTCGTCCTCGGCTCCCCAAATTGGGGAACAAATCGGGGGAAACCAAATCCCGGTGTTTTAATTCGGGGCCCGTCCTCGGCTCCCCAAATTGGGGAACAAATCGGGGGAAACCAAATCCCGGTGTTTTAATTCGGGGCCCGTCCTCGGCTCCCCAAATTGGGGAACAAATCGGGGGAAACCAGATCCCGCTGCCTCGATCCGGGGCCCATCCTCGGCTCCCGGATCTCTCCAACCCGAACGCCGGCGGCTCAGATTCCCCCGCGGCCCTTTTCTCCCCGGCAGGATGGCGGAGGCGCCGGTGGTGCCGGTGTACTGCACGGGCGTCTCGGCGCAGGTGCAGCGGGAGCGGGCGAAGGCGCTGGGGCTGGGCCGCCACGAGAACGCCGTGCGCTACCAGGGCCAGGACTTCGCCGCGCTGCGCGACGCCTGCCTGCGCTCCGGCTCCCTCTTCCGCGACGACGCCTTCCCCCCGGCCCCGGCCTCGCTCGGCTTCAAGGAGCTCGGCCCCGGCTCCTCCAAAACCCGCGGCGTGCAGTGGATGAGGCCCACGGTGAGCAAACCCTCCTTTTTTTTCTTTTTTTTCCTTTTTTTTTCCCTGAAAAACACACGTTTCCTGATTTTGGGGCCGTTGCCTTCTCTTCTCGCCACCCAGGAGCTGTGCTCGCGCCCGCAGTTCATCGTGGACGGGGCCACGCGCACCGATATCTGCCAGGGAGCGCTGGGTAAGTGCCTTTAACTCCTTTTTCTTACTCTTTTCCTCACTTTTTTGCCTCAAATCAGGGAATTTTAGGGTTGCTTTCCACCGCGGTGCCGCCGCCGGAGCGGGCTCGGTCACGTTAAACAGGTTCAACCGCGACGGGGACGGCCGCAACCTCCCCTGAGCGCCCCTAACGAATCTCTGGGGCCGAGGGAAGGCTATGGGGCGGCCAGAAAAAGGCGTTTTTTCCCCCAAAACCCCCGCAGGTGACTGCTGGCTGCTGGCGGCCATCGCCTCGCTGACGCTGAACGAAACCATCCTGCACCGCGTGGTGCCGCACGGGCAGAGCTTCCAGCACGGCTACGCCGGCATCTTCCACTTCCAGGTGGGGCTCCCTGAACGCCGCCGACGCCAAACGGCCCCTTTCTGCCCCAAAAACAACCCCCGGGTCCCCCTCCCGGCACTGCGGCGCCCCCAAAATGGTGATTTTCCCCTAAAAAAAGGCCAGTTTGGGACGGGCGATCCCCGTCAGGGCTCAGTTTTCTCCGTTTGATCGGGATTTGTAAAGCAACGTGAGGTGTTTTTTTTTGTTGTTGTTTTTGGTTTTTTTTTGAATTACCGTTGGCGGCAGGAACAAGGGGGACCCCCAGCGCCCCCCTGGGGTTGTGGGGGGGCCATCTTCGGCCTCGCCTTCCTCCTCCTCCTCCTCTTCCTCCTAGATCTGGCAGTTCGGCGAGTGGCTGGACGTGGTGGTGGACGACTACCTGCCCACCAAGGACGGCAAGCTGCTCTTCGTCCACTCCGCCGAGGGCACCGAGTTCTGGAGCGCCTTGCTGGAGAAAGCCTACGCCAAGTACGCCTTCCCCCTTCCCTCCCCCCTCCTCATTTTGGGGCGAAAAAGCCCCGAAACGGCTCACCCGCCCCCCGCCTCGTAGGGTGAACGGCTGCTACGAGGCGCTGTCGGGCGGCAGCACCTCGGAGGGCTTCGAGGATTTCACCGGCGGCGTGACCGAGTGGTACGACCTGCGCAAGCCGCCCCGAGACCTCTACCAAATCATCCTCAAGGCGCTGGAGCGGGGCTCCCTGCTCGGCTGCTCCATCGACGTCAGTCTCCCGCCGCGTTTCGGGGTGAAAAAAGGCGGTTTTTGGGGCGGGGGGGGGGGGGGGCGCGACACCGGAACGGGGTCGTTTGCTTGGTCCCTCGCAGATAACGAGCGCCTTCGACATGGAGGCGGTGACGTTCAAGAAGCTGGTGAAGGGGCACGCCTACTCGGTGACGGGAGCCAGGCAGGTGAGAGCCGGCGCCGTTTTGGGTCAAAATTGGGGCTTTCTGGGTCAAAATTGGCGCTTTTTGGGTTGAATTACAGTCTTTCGGGGCCAAAACCGGGGCTTTTGGGGTTGAAATAGGTACTTTTTGGGTCGAAGTTGGCACTTTTAGGGTTGAAGTCAGCATTTCGCGTCGAAATCGGGGCTTTTGGGATCGAAATTGGGGCTTTTAGGGTCAATGTTGGTGCTCTTTGGGTCAAAATTGGGGCCTGTGGGGTTGAATTAGGGTTTCTTGGGGCCGAAGTTGGGGCTTTTGAGGTCAAAGTTGGCACTTTTAGGGTCAAACTTGGCGTTCTTTGGGTCAAAAGTGGGGCTTTTAGGGTCGAAGTTGGGGCCTATGGGATTGAAATCGGGGCTTTTTGGCTTGGAAATGATGTTTTGGGGGTCAAATGTGGGGCTTTTTCAGTCAAAGTTGGGGCTTTTAGGATTGAAGTTGACATTTTGGGTTGAAAATGACACTTATTGAGTCAAAGTTGGGGCTTTTGGGGTCAAAGTTGGCACTTCTAGGGTTGAAGTCGGTGCTCTTTGGGCCGAAAGTGGGGCTTTTGGGGCCGAAAGTGGCGCTTTTTGCGCCTGAACTGTCTCTTTTGGGCCAAAACGGGCCCGTTTTGGGCCAAAATCATCACTTTTTGGGCCTGACGCCTCCCTTTGCAGATCAACTACCGCGGCCAAGCCCTGGACCTGATCCGCATGCGCAACCCCTGGGGCGAGGTGGAGTGGACGGGGCCCTGGAGCGACAAGTAAGCCCCCCGCCCGCCCCGAGCGCCTTCGTTAACGCTAATTAACGAAGCGGCCTTGTGGGATTTCACCTTCCCCCCCCCTCCCGCAGCTCGTCCGAGTGGAACGCGGTGGAGCCAGCGCTGAGGCAGCAGCTGATGGTGAAAATGGAGGACGGCGAATTCTGGTCAGCGCCGAAACGGGGCAAAAAAAAAACCCAAAAAACCAAAACCCCAAAGCGGCCGCTTTGAGCCGGAGGACGGCGGGGACGAACCTTCCTCCTCCTCCTCCCCCCAGGATGGCTTTCCGGGATTTCCTCCGGGAATTCACCCGCCTGGAGATCTGCAACCTCACCCCGGACGCCCTCCAGTCCCGCAAATTCCGCAAGTGGAACACGCGGCTCTACGACGGCACCTGGCGCCGCGGCAGCACGGCCGGCGGCTGCCGCAACTACCCCGGTGCGCCCCGGCGTGCGAGCCACACCCTTCAAACCACCTCCTTGTCTCCGTTTTCACCTTTTTCCCCCTTTTTAACCCCCCCCCCCCCCCTGCCTCCCGCAGCCACTTTTTGGATCAACCCGCAGTTCAAGATCCAGCTGGAGGAGGTGGACGACGACGGGGACGAGGCGGGCGGGCGGGAGCCGGGCTGCAGCTTCCTGCTGGCGCTGATGCAGAAGCACCGGCGCCGCGAGCGCCGCTACGGCAAGGACATGGAGACCATCGGCTTCGCCGTCTACGAGGTACCCGCGACCCCCCCCCGGTGGCCCCCCGATGTCACCGGCGTCCCCCGGTGTCACCGGCGTCACCGCCGGCCTCACCTCTTGCGCCCCGTCCCCGCAGGTCCCTCCGGAGGTGGGTGCGCCGCCGCCGGCACCCGGAGCAGCGGCCGAGAGCGAAACGGGAAAGCACGTGGGGGGGTTTGGGGGGGAGGGGGGGGGTTGGGGGGCGTTTGGGGGGTTTTGGGGACACGTTTGGGGTGGTTTTGGGGGTGTATGGGGTGTTTGCGGGGCATACCGGGGTGGTTTTAGGCGCGTTTGGGGTGTTTCGGGGGGGGGGTTTGGGGCCGTTTGAGGAGCGTTTCGGGTGTTTCTGGGGATGTTCGGATGTTTTGGGGGCATTTGGGGGGTGTTTGGGGTTTTGGGGAGGCATTTTGGGGTGTGTTTGGGTTTTTTGGGGGGCGTCTGGGGGTGTGTTTGGGGTTTTTGGGGGGCATTTGGGGAGCGTTTGGGATGTTACGGGTTTTTTGGGGATGTTTAGGATGTTTGGAGGGCCATTTGGGATGTTTTGGGGGCATTTAGGGTGTATTTAGGATGTTTTGGGGGCCATTTGGGGTGTTTAGGGGCAGTTTGGGGAGCATTTAGGGTGTTCCTGGGGCCGTTCGCAGTGTTTTGAGAGCATTTGGGGCGCTTGGGGCGGTTTTGGGGGCACTCGGGTCAGTTTTGGGGTCCGTTTGGGTGTTTTTGGAGGCATTTGGGGTATTTTGGAGGACATTTGTGAGCGTTCGGGGCATTTCTGGGGTCATTCGGTGAAGTCTGGGGGGCACTTTGTGCGTCTTGGGCGTTTCTGGGGGCATTGTGGGCGTTTCTGGGGGCGTTTGGGGCGTTTCTGGGGGCATTGTGGGCGTTTCTGAGAGCATTTTGGGTGTTTTGGGGGACATTTTGGGCCCATTTTGTGCATTTTGGGGGCATTTGGAGCCTTTCGGGGCGCGTTTTGGGCATTCGGGGGCCGTTTAGAGCCGCTTTTGGGGGCGTTCCGGGCCTTTTCTGACTTCTGCCCCCCTTTTCCCCCCCCCGCGGCAGCTGGCGGGGCAGTCGGGCGTGCACCTCAAGCGGGATTTCTTCCTGGCCAACGCGTCGCGCGCCCGCTCGGAGCAGTTCATCAACCTGCGCGAGGTCAGCACCCGCTTCCGCCTGCCGCCCGGCGAGTACATCGTCGTGCCCTCCACCTTCGAGCCCAACAAGGAGGGCGACTTCGTCCTCCGCGTCTTCTCCGAGAAGAGAGCCGGCACCGAGTAAGCGGCCTCGTTAGCGGCGCCCCGTTAGCGGCGCCCCGTTAGCGGCGCCCCGTTAGCGCTAGCGACCCCGCTCCCCAACGGCCCCGATCCCCCTTTTTTTTTTTTTCCCTCCCCCCCCGCAGGGAAATGGACGACAAGATCCAGGCGACGCTGCCGGACGAGGTGAGGGTCCCCCAAACGACGCTACCCCTTCCTCCCCCTCACCCCTTTGACCCCAAACCGCCCTTTTTTCCCCCAGAAAGTGCTCTCGGAAAGCGAGATCGACGCCAACTTCAAGCAGCTCTTCAAGCAGCTCGCGGGGCCGGTAAGGGGAACGCGGGGAGCGCGGCGCGGGGGGCACGGGGGCGACACCAACCGCCCCCATTTCCCCCCCCCCCCCAGGACATGGAAATCAGCGTCACCGAGCTTCAGACCATCCTCAACCGCATCATCGGCAAACGTAAGCCCCAAATTGGGGGGATTTTGACCCAAAACGTGCGGTTTGGCACCCAAAAAAACCTGTAACGGGGGGTTCCGAACGGGGCCGAGCCGCCGTTTCGTGACGCCGAGCGCGTTCTTGGCCCCGTAGATAAGGATCTCCGCACCAAAGGCTTCAGCATCGAGTCGTGCCGCAGCATGGTCAACCTCATGGACGTATCCTCCCCGACGCCTCCTTCTGGGGGTCCCAAAAAAGGCCTTTTTTCCCCCAAAACGCCCCCGAAGCCCAGGCGCTTTTCCTTAACCCCTTCCGACCCCGTAGAAAGACGGCAACGGCAAACTGGGGCTGGTGGAGTTCAACGTCCTGTGGAACCGAATCCGCAACTACCTGGTGGGTTGGGGGGCTCGGGGCGCGGCGGGACGGCCCCGGGGGGGGGCCCTGACCCGTCGTCCCCCCCGTTTTGGGGCATTTTTGGGGGTTTTTGGGGTCGGCGGGCAGGCCGTGTTCCGCAAGTTCGACCTGGACAAGTCCGGGAGCATGAGCGCCTACGAGATGCGGATGGCGCTGGAAGCGGCAGGTAACGCGGCCCTAATTAATTCGGGGCTCGTTAAATCCCGCTGACGTCACCTCCCGCAACGTTTTGGGGACAAATCGGGGTTTTTCTTTTTTGCCCTAAAAGGGTATAAATTGAACAAAAAGCTGCACGAGCTCATCATCACCCGCTACGCCGAGCCCGACCTGGCCATCGACTTCGACAACTTCGTCTGCTGCCTCGTGCGCCTGGAGACCATGTTCCGTGAGCGCCGTTTTCCTGCTAAAAACCCCCAGTTTGGCCAACTTTCCCCTGGAAATGATAGGGTTTAGCGGGATACGGTGGAAAACCCTCGAAGTTTAGCGGGAAATTGTAGGATTTCCCGTTTTTCCCCCTTAAATCATGTACTTTTTCGAATTTTTCCTGCTAAATGCTGCGGGGTTTCCGTCTTTCCCCTTAATTCCTGTGGGGTTTTTATGGGTTTTCCCAGGATTTCACAATTTTACCCGATTTAAGAGGAAAAGTTGGGAAAATTGCGGGCTTTAGCAGAAAAGGGGAGGGGGCGGGCGTTCAATTTCCCCCTCAAATGCTCCCGGTTTGCCCAACGTTCCCCTTAAACCCAGCCCATTATCCCCCAGCCCCATTCCCCACCCAATTTTCCCTGTCCCCCCCCCCAATTTCCCCTTTTGCCTCACCATTACCCCCCAATTTCCCCCATTTCCCCCCCAATTTCCCCCATTTCTCCCGCAGTTTACCCTATATCTCCCCCGTTATCCCTCAATTTCCCCTATTACCCCCATTCCTACCCTGTTACCCCCAATTTCCCCTATTCCCCCCCAATTTCCCCTATTCCCCCCTATTCCCCCTTAATTTACTCCATTCCCCCTCAATTTCCCCAATTTCCCCTATTACCCCCCCCATTATTCCCCAATTTCCCCTATTGCTCCCCTATTTCCCCCCAATTTCCCCATTACCCCCCCGTTACTCCTCAATTTCCCGTTCCCCCCCAATTTCCCCAAATTTCCCCTATTAATGGCCCCCAATTTCCCCTATTTCACCCCATTATCCCCAATTTCCCCTATTACCCCTCAATTTCCCCCCATTTCCCCTATTACCCCCCCATTTCTCCCCGATTTCCCCTATTTCCCCACTATTACCCCCAATTTCCCCTATTACCCCCCCCGCTACCCCCCAATTTCCCCTATTAACCCCAATTTCTCCCCAATTTCTCCCTGGTTTCCCCCGTTAACCCCGTTTCCCCCCATTTTTCCCCCGTTTTCCCCCCGTTTTCCCCCAGTTTCCCCTATTACCCACCCGTTAACCCCCCAATTTCACCCCATTAACCCCAATTTCCCCCCGCTTTCCCCCATTAACCCCGTTTCCCCCCAAATTTCCCCCATTCCCCCCCAGGCTTCTTCCAGGCGCTGGACGGGGACCGTGACGGCGTCGTCACCGTGGGGCTGCTGCAGGTAGGCGCCCCCGCCCCAAACCCGGGGGATTTCACCCCAAAAAGCCGGGCCGGGCCCCCCCCTGACGCCCCCCCTCCCCCCAGTGGCTGCAGCTCACCATGTTCGCCTGACCCGAGGACGTTTTGGGGGAATTTCTGCGCTTTTTGTCGCTCCGCCTGAATTTTGGGGGGGGGGGACAGGTTTTGGGGACCCCCCCCCCCCCGGTGCCACAATCAGGGATCTGCTGCCCGCCGGGTGCCAGCGTGGGTCTTCTTATTTTGTACTGTGTGCCCCCCCCAAAAACCAAAAATCCTATTAAAATTCTTTTTCCTGCTCCTTTTCCCCCATTTCTTACGCCCCCCCCCCCCCCTTCATTTTGGGGCGCACCCCTGGGAGCTGGGGGTTCCCTTTTGGGGTCCCCCAGCCCCCTGGATCCCCCCTCAGCCCCCAGATCTTCCCCTGGACCCCCCCCAGGTACCCCCAGCCCCCCCCGGGACCCCATAACCCCCCACCCCCTTTGACCCCCTTTGACCCCCCCACCCCCGGTCCCAAGAAGCGCCCCTATTAGGGCCGGAAAATTCCCGCCAGTTCTGTCCCTTTAAGAGCCTCGCCCCGCCCCTCCATTCCCATTGGCTGCTCTCGCCCGAAATCTGCATAACCACGCCCCCCTCGCCTTTCTCCGATTATCGCCCCGCCCCTCGTTCTCCCGTTGGCGAATATCGCCCGAAATCTGCATGGCCACGCCCCCATCGGGAATTCCCCCCCGTCGCCACGCCCCTCGCTCTCCCGTTGGCTAATCTCACCCGAAATCTGCATAGCCACGCCCCCTGTCTCCAGCCCCTCTCCCCCTTGCGGCCGCTCTGCCCTTATAAGGCGAGGCCACGCCCCCTGGCTGCCGTAAAGCGCGGCGGGGGCGCGCCGGCGCGGGATTTTTGGCGCGGCCATGGCGGAGCCGGGGCTGGAACCGGGGCCGGGAACGGGGCCGGGACCGGGACCGGGAACGGCCGAGGCGGTGCTGCGGGAGCTGGCGCTCTTCGAGCTGCGCTGCGACGGGGAGGACGTGGCCGAGAAGCGTAAGGGCCGGGGGAAGGGGGCGCGGGGCGGGTGTGAGGGGATTTGGGGGCTACTTGAGGGGGTTTTGGGGTCCCAGGGACGCGTTTCGGGTGACTTGGGATGATTCGGAGAGGTTTTGGGGTCACAGGGGGAGGGCTTTGGGGCAACTTCGGGGCGTTTCTGTGTCACGGAGAGGGATTCGGGGCGATTTGAGGAGGGGTTGGGGTGATTTGGAGTGGGTATGGGGTTCCAGGCAGGTGTTCGGGGTGATTTGGGGGGTGGTTCGGGGTCGCAGGAAGGTGTTTGGGGCATTTGAGGGTGAGTTAGGTCGGTTTGGGATGGCTTTGGGGTCACAGGCAGGGGTTTGGGGCAATTTGGGTGGGTTCAGCATCACAGGGAGGGATTTGGGGTGATTCGAAGGGAGTTGGGGGTGACTTGGTGTGGGCTTGAGGTGATTTGGGAGGATTTCGGGGTTGCAGGCAGGTGTTTGGGGTAATTTGAGGGGGAGTTGAGCCGGTTTGGGGTGGTTTTGGGGTCACAGGAAGGTGTTTGGGGTGATTTGGGGGGCTTCTAGGGTCACAGGAAAAGGGTTTGGGGCAGGTTTGTGGGGATTTGGGGGTCTCAGGCAGGTGTTTGGGGCAATTCAGGGGCTTTCAGGGTCCCAGGGAGGTGTTTAGGAGGGATTTGGGCAGTCCAAGGGGTCACAGAGGGTGTCGGGGGGGGGAGTTTGGGCTCACGGGGGCAGCTTGGGGTCACAGGGGGGTGTTTGGGGACAGCTTGGGGTCACGGGGGGGTGTTTGGGGCCACAGAGGAGCCTTTTGGGGGGAATTCAGGCGATTTTGGGGCTGTCGGAGAGGCATTTGGGGTGGTATCGCCTACCGCAGGGAAAACGTTTGGGGAACACAGCGAGGGGGGGGGGGGCGCTTTGGGGCTCCGCGGGGGTGACACCTGGCGGGGCTGCTCTCACCCCAACCCCCCCCCGAGGCTTTTTGGGGTCTCGCGGGACCCCAAATCCCCCCCATTCCCCCCCCCCCAGTGCTGGAGCTGAGCCTGACGCACCGGCTGGGCCCCGTGCCGCTGGCCAACGAGCTGCTGGCCTTCGTCACCAGCAAGGACCTCGACCCCCAGCTCACCCTCGACAGCCTCGCCGCCTTCGAGCACGAGGTGGGGACCCCAAAAAGACCCCGAAAAGACCCCAAAAAGACGGCAGAAGGGGGCCACGCGCGCCCACCCCTCTTTTTTTTTTTCCCCCCCCCCCAGGTCCTCGCCAAGAGGGGCAGCAGAGCCTCCCGGAGGCCGAGCAGCCGCCACGGCGGCCTCCGCGACGTCCACTCCTTGCAGGAGCTGTATCGTTTTGGGGGGGAAATCGGGGGGAGAAAGCAAAACTTATTTTAAAAAATTAAAAAATGGGGCTGGTTTGGGTAAAAACGAGTTAAAGTTCCAACGTAAAAAAGAAAAACGTGGAGGGTTTTGGGGGGAGACTCCCAAGCAAAGCCTCGTTAGTGCTAAATGTTGACGAGGAGGGGTTTGGGGTGGGGCTGGGGGCGCCCTAAAAGAAAAACCCCACAAAATTTGGGGATTTCGGGGTGGTTTCGAGGCGTTTCTACTCCTTAACGAGCTGCCAGGCTGGACGAGGAGGAGGAGGAGGAGGAGGAGCTGCTGGACGCCTACACCACGCCGTCCAAGGTGCGACCCAAACCCCCCCGGTTTGACCCCAAATCCTCCCTGTTTCCCCCCCTTGCCACCCCCAGTGACCCCAAAACCTCCTTTTTTCCCCACAGACCACCCAAAAACGCCCCGGCGGCCCCCCCGCCACCCCCCGCCCCAAGCGGCCCCCCTCGTCCCGCAGCCCCTACGCGCTGTTCTCCCCCTCCAGCCTCTCCCCCAGGTAAAACCTCCCTCCCCTCTTCCCCTTTCCCCTCCCCTTTATTACCTTATTAACCTTTTCTCCCCTTTTTCCCCCCATTTAGCGCCACCCCCCCCCCAGCAATACGCCGCGCGGGGGGGCCGGGGCGAGGTGGTCGCCTCCTTCGGCGGCCCCCAGACCCTTTTTGGGGGCTCCGGCGGCTGCGCCCCCAAACTTTTCACCGCCCCCGATGACTCCCTGACCAAATCCTACAAATTCATGTTCCAAAAACCCCTCGACGTCCGCGAAGGTGAGGCTGGGGGGGGGTCACCCCCTCGTTTTGGGGCGTTTTAGGGTTTGTTTTTTTTTTTAGGGGCGTTGATATTTTTCCCTCCGCCCCCCTCCCTCAGCGCTTTGCTGGCGGATCGAGGAGCTCGGCGCCGCGCTCAGGACCCACCACGGCCTCGAGGACTTCGCCTCGGCGCTCCTCCCGGCTCAGGCAAGCTCTTTCGGGTCCCAGATCCCTCCGTTAAAAATTGACGTTTTTAACTTTTTTTTTCTCTTTTTTCCCCCTTTTTTTTTTTTTTTTGGGGGGGGGGGCGCTCTTGCAGGAACCCGTGACGGTGCTGGGCCAAATCGCCTGCGACAGCAACGGGAAGCTCAACGCCAAGTCGGCCGTGCTGGAGGGCGACCGGCAGCGCTCCGCGGGCGCCCGCGTCCCCCTCGACCTCTCCGAGCTCCCCGAATTCTCCCTCTTCCCCGGCCAGGTCGGGTTTTTCCCCCCGCCAAAAGCACCCAAATTTGGGTTTTTTTTGGTTTTTTTCCTCCTTTTTAATTTATTTTTTTTTTTTTTTTTTGCTTTTTCCTAGGTCGTGGCCGTGGAGGGGACCAACAGCACCGGGAAGAAGTTGGTGGTGTCCAGGCTCTACGAGGTCAGCGGGGTTTCGGGGTGAAAAAGGGTGGATTTGGGGTGAAAAATGGCGGGTTTGGGGCTGGGTTGGGGTTGGGGGGGGGCCTGGTTTGGGGTTGGAGGGGTTTCGGGGTCCCGGTTTTGGCTGAGGGGGGTTTTGGGGGGGGGAGCTGGTTTTGGCGGGGGGGTTGGGGTCCCAGTTTTGACTGAGGGGATTTTGGGGGGGGGGTCCCAATTTTGATTGGGGGGGGGGGGGGGGGGCCTTGGTTTTGGGGGGGGGGGGGTCTGTTTTTTTTGGGGGGGACGACCTGATTTTGTCCCGGTCTTCAGGTGCTTGGTTTTAGCTGGGGGGTTTTGGGGTGCCTGTTTTGGGGATGTTTGGGGGGGGGGGGGGGCAGTTTTGACCAGGGAGACTCGGGGGGGGGGAGGGCATTTTAGGGGATTTGGGGGGTCCCTATTTGAGGGGGGGGTGGGGGGGGGCTGCTTTTAGGATATTTTTGGGGAAACAACTTTGCCCAGGAGGGTTTGGGGGGTGGGGGGGCTGGTTTTCTCCTGTTTTGGGGTCAGGTCCGCTTTTGGGGCTCCATTTTTTCGGGGGGGGGGGGGCTGTTTCACCCCATTTCGGGGCCATTTCGCCCTATTTTGGGGCCGTTTCACCCCATTTTGGGGCCCTTTCTTCCCTCCGCAGCCCCAGCCCCTTCCCTTCCCCTCCCCTCCGCCGCCAGCCGCAGGTGAGCCCCCAGCGCCTCCCCCTTCCCTCCCCCTCAACCTAACGGGACCGGGGGGGGAATTTTGGGGTGCGGGGGGGGTCCCCAAGACCCCCCTGACCCCCCCGACCCCCCAGGGGCCGAGCAGCGGGCGGTGCTGGTGGCCTGCGGGCCCTACGCCACCTCCGACAGCGTCGCCTTCGACCCCCTCTCCGACCTCCTGGACGTCATCGCCCGCGACCGCCCCGACGTCTGCGTCCTGGTGAGGGTCTGCGGGGTGCCCCCCCCCCGAAAATTTCCCCAAAACTCCCTAAATTTTCCTTAAACCCCCCCCAAATTCCCTTAGGACCCCTCCCAGAATTCCTGCAGACCTCTCCCGTCCCTGTATTTGAGCCAAAACTTCCCGCTTACGGCACGGAAACGCCTTAAAATTGACCCCAAACCCACTAAAACCACGGAAATTTTGTGGGGTTGCTAAGGGGGAGAGCCTCTTTTGGGGGGAAAAAAACCCAAAAAGCCTCTTTTTCATCCCAAAGCTACAAAAAAATCCCAATTTTTAAGAGCCAGCGGCGCTTTTGGAGCCCCCCAGGAGTTAAATCCACAACGAGGTTCACCCCGATGGCTTCAGGGGGATAAAACTTGAATTTAACGACGGGAAATCACCAAAATACCTTTTTTTTTGGGCGGTTTTGGGGCCGGCCTGCCCCCGTTTTCCTCTGATTTGTCCCCATTTCTTCGCAGTTCGGGCCATTCGTTGACGCCAAGCACGAGCAGGTGGAGGTGAGTCCGAGGGGGGGGCGAGTTTGTGGGTTTTGGGGCCCCCCCGTGGCCTCGACCCCACAAAAAACGGCGGTTTTCACCCCAAATCCTCCCTATCCCCGTGGATTTGGGGCAGATTGGGGTCGCGAGCCCCCAAAATGAGTCAAAACCCGGCGTTTTTATCATTTTGGCCGTTTCATCTCCTTTAGGGGAGGCCGGGGGGCGCCCTAAAAGCGGGAGGAAGCGAGGAATCCCCCCAAACCCCTTGTTTTGTCCCAAACCCCCTCGTTTTCCCCAAAACCCCCTCGTTTTCCCCCAGAACTGCCAGCTCCCCGCCTCCTTCGCCGACGTCTTCAAGCTCTGCCTCAAGATGATCCTAGAAGGGACCCGAAGGTAGGGGCCACGGCTTCCCCCTCCCCAAAATCCCAAAAAATCTCCCTTTTTCCCCATCCCCTAAACCCCAATTATTTCCTCCCCGTCCCCTAAATCCTCATTTTTTCCCCCCTTTTCCTCCCTGTCCCCTAAATATCCCTTTTTCTCCCCGTTTCCTAAACCCCTGCTTTTATCTCCCTGTCCCCTAAACCCCAGTTTCTTTTTCCCCATCCCCTAAACCCCAATTATTTCCTCCCCGTCCCCTAAATCCCCATTTTTCCCCCCTTTTCCTCCCCGTCCCCTAAATATCCCTTTTTCTCCCCGTTTCCTAAACCCCTTTTTTTTATCTCCCTGTCCCCTGAACCCCATTTTTTCCTCCCCTTTCCATAAACCCCGTTTTTTTCCTCCCTTTTCCCTAAACCCCAATTCTAAACCCCAATTTCTTTCTCCCCATCCCCTGGACCCCAATTTTTTTCCTCCCTGACCCTAAATCCCGTTTTTTCGCCCCGTTGGCAGCGCCGCCCCACACCTGGTGCTGGTGCCCTCGCCCCGGGACGTGCACCACGACTGCGTTTACCCGCAGCCGCCCTTCCCCTGCCCCGAGCTGCCCAAGGAGGACAGAGCGGTAACGGACCCAATAACGCCCCATTTCACCCCAAAATCCCAGCCCTCTTATTTTGGGGCTTTTTTTTCTGCCTCTTTTTCCAATTTGAGGCGGTTTTGGGGTGGCTGCGGGGAGCTCTGCGTGATTGGGGCGGGTTTGGGGCATTTTAGGGTCGTTTTGGGGTGGGTTTGGGGCATTTATAGGAAGTTTTGGGGCGGCTTTGGGGCATTTATAGGAAGGTTTGGGGCATTTAGGGGCGGCTTTGGGGCATTTGGGGGCATTTTGGGGTGTTCTGGGGTGGATTTAGGGCTTTTTGGGGCAGGTTTGGGGCCTGCATTTAAGGATTTAAGGAAAGCCAAGCGCATTTTGGGGCAATTTTGGGTTTTTTAGGTCCTACTTCGCAGTATTTAAGGAAAGCCAAGCGCTTTTGGGGGCAGATTTGGGGTTTTTAGGTCTCATTTTGCAGTATTTAAGGAAAGCCAAGCGCTTTTGGGGGCAGATTTGGGGTTTTTAGGTCTCATTTTGCAGTATTTAAGGAAAGCCAAGCGCTTTTGGGGGCAGATTTGGGGTTTTTAGGTCTCATTTTGCAGTATTTAAGGAAAGCCAAGCGCTTTTGGGGGCAGATTTGGGGTTTTTAGGTCCCACCTTGCAGTATTTAAGGAAAGCCAAGCGCTTTTGGGGGCAGATTTGGGGTTTTTAGGTCTCATTTTGCAGTATTTAAGGAAAGCCAAGCGTGTTTGGGGGCAGATTTGGGGTTTTTACGTCCCACCTTGCAGTATTTAAGGAAAGCCAAGCGTGTTTGGGGGCAGATTTGGGGTTTTTAGGTCTCATTTTGCAGTATTTAAGGAAAGCCAAGCGCTTTTGGGGGCAGATTTGGGGTTTTTTAGGTCCCACCTTGCAGTATTTAAGGAAAGCCAAGCGTGTTTGGGGGCAGATTTGGGGTTTTTAGGTCTCATTTTGCAGTATTTAAGGAAAGCCAAGCGCTTTTGGGGGCAGATTTGGGGTTTTTAGGTCCCACCTTGCAGTATTTAAGGAAAGCCAAGCGTGTTTGGGGGCAGATTTGGGGTTTTTAGGTCTCATTTTGCAGTATTTAAGGAAAGCCAAGCGCTTTTGGGGGCAGATTTGGGGTTTTTAGGTCCCACCTTGCAGTATTTAAGGAAAGCCAAGCGTGTTTGGGGGCAGATTTGGGGTTTTTCGTGCCCCTGAGCCCGTTTGGGGTAGGATTTGGGGCCATTTAGGGGCGTTTGGGGTCCGTTTGCCCCCCTCTCCCCGCAGCGCGTGCTCTTCGTCTCGGACCCCTGCACCCTGGACATCGACGGCACCGTCTTCGGCCTCACCTCCACCGACCTCCTCTTCCACATGGGCGCCGAGGAGATCAGGTGGGAAGGATCCGGCCCCGAATGCTCCCCGCGAC